>NC_057796.1:172870311-173103305 GCF_018294505.1 Triticum aestivum
TTCATCCCAGAGGCAGCATCGATCGGCTTCAGTTAGCAGCAGTAGCGAAGGAATCGCTCGATCGGGTTCAGTTAACAGCCATCGATCGATCGCTCGGGTTCAATAACGCGTAGCCTGCAGTGCAATCGCTCGGGTTCAGTTAGAGCCCAACGCCTCACACACATGCGCGTACGTGTACGAGAGAAACGCGCATCGCTCGGCCCCCGACCTCCCACCGTAACCGGGAACTCCCCGAAATTTTCCTCGCCCTTGCTTCTACCATGGTTTTTTCCGTCATGGATGGCCCAAAGAATGTCATGCAGCTGCGTCTCTGGCCCGCCCAGGATGAAAAGCCCATTTTCTGTCATGATTTTTTGTCATAGAAGTTGGAGCCCACCACATCTATGATGACACCGGGTTTTGTCACAATTATCGTCATAGAAGTGTCATAGGTATGACAGAAAAAAATTCCGTTCGGCCCAAGATGTCACGGATGTGTCTTTTTTTGTAGTGAGTACAGGGCGGCCTTATCAAGCAGAACATCAATTCGGCGGCCAAGCCCGGGACACTATTAAACGAGTCCGGACTACTCCGCAGCATGACAGTCCAGCTCGTCAGCAGTTCGACTAGCAATTCGGCCTCCGTCTCAGTCCCGACCGGCTTGCGGCGTACGTACCGCGCGTACATAACTACACAGTAAAAATACCATGGGCAAAGACGGAGGCATAACTCGATCATGGTCCACAATACGGCTTGACCTCATCTGGGTACTCATACTTTCCCTTTTCTCTCTATCCTTTTCAGGTTTCTTTTCCACGGGCCCCTCACTACGGCCTGATCGCCGATCCTTTCGAAGGATAAACATACCAAGGAGGCAAGTAGCATAGACGTGTGGCAGAATACCAGATGATCTTCTTGACGATCACTTTACCTGTTTTCAGGACCCACACGCAGCTTCCCCTTGGTCTTGGCATGTTAAATAGCCCTATTGCTTATCGCATTACCTGTACAAAATACGCTTTGACATATCAATCAGATTATAATGGAAATAGTTTCCGGCCCAACATACGTGACACTGGCCTACTCCTTCATTATATTTCACTATTTCTATCGATTGCACTCGTATACATTGGTCCGACTTAAATCGCTAGGGGCTCCATTGCGCTCCATACGTTCGCAACAAGTCCGAACACTTTTTACAGTATAATTCGGCGCCCCGAATATAACATTATATGCATCGGCTCCGAATCATGTCTTTGGTCAATAGTGGGTTGCCCAGCTCCTGTGCTTGCTATCTTACATTCCGTTTTATCGGCTAGGGTAGTAAAGGGAGAACTACTGCGATTGTGTTTCTGGTTCATCCGGATAAACACCTCAGTAGAGAAAGCCAAAAACTGACTGTCATGGTGTGGCGAGAGCTGGTCAGCTATTCGGCGGCTAAAATCTCTTGCGATTTTTTCCGCATTACGCGACGGATCGGCCTCCACCAGATCAGGTGTCTACAGCGCCCTAGTCCTATTGTCAAACTCCTATGGCTAAGTGAGGGTAATAGAGCCACATAGTCCGATTGCTTGGTTCGACGCACTAAACACCTCCTTCAAGGACCAAACTCTTGGGTCAAGTGTGTTTGGGTTCCAACCCGAACACCCCTGTACTACCTACGTGGGGGCAGAAGCCGACAACTGGCCAACTCTCAGATTTAATAAACGGCCGCACATGAGGAAATATTTTCACAAAACAACAAGCAATATATTACATATTGGCTTTGTTCCATAATACAGGACCGGATAACATGAATACATTCATTCAAAGATAATGTCCTTCACACACTGGCCCGCTACAATGCGGGATCCTTCCAGGACATCCTCAAAATATAGCTCGGGCGTGTGGTGCTCTTTGCCCACAGGCGGTCCCTAGGTCGCAAGCTTGATCGCGTTCATCTTTGCCCACTGTACCTTGACACGAGCGAAGGCCATCCACGCACCTTTAATGCAGACTGACCGCTTTATGGCATCAAGCCGAGGGTAGGCATTGACCAGCCGCTTCATGAGCCCGAAGTGGCTACTGGGTTTGGCTTCGGCAGGCCACAGACGGATTATCAAATCCTTCATGGCCAATCCGTCCACCCTATGTAGTTCGGTCAGCTGTTACGGCTGATCGCTAAGGGGCACCGGATGCTCTGGCGCAAGGTATTGTGACCAGAACAGCTTCTCCGTTGAGCTCCCCTCTTCGGCTCAGAAGAACTCCGCAGCATCAGCAACACTGCGAGGCAGATCCGCAAACGCTCCTGGAGAACTCCAAACCCGGGTCAGTAAGAGGTACCTTTTCTTCACAAATTTGCTCTGGATAATAAAGGCCTTACCCGCCGCAATCTGCTTCACCTCCTGGATTTCCCGGAGGGCGCCCTGGGCCTCAACCCGGGCCTCTTGTGCGCTTTGGTGGGCCTTAGCAAGTTCGTACTCTTGGTCCGTAATCTTGCGCTCCAAGGACTCGCATTTCTTTATGGCGTCCTTGAGCTCCTGCTGAACCTCCCCGACCTTTCACTCATTTTTTTGCGGGCGGCTTGTTCCATCTCCGCTTTCTTCTAGGCCTCGGCCAGTGCGTTCTTGAGGGACTCCACCTCGGCCGCAGCTCCTATGAAACATCATAATAACATGATCAACAAAAACAATTCGTATCATTTTAGATCTGAACAGGCCATTGCAGACCTTGCTTGTCCTCTAGTTGTTTTTTGACACGGCTGAGTTCTTCATCGGCCAGCTCCAGACTCTGCTTCAGTTTGGAGACTACGGCAGAATGGGAGGTCGTAGCCAACATCGACGCCTGCTTATTCATATAGACATATATGATTAGTCTCCTGCGAAAATTATTTGAACCTCTGTCCAGCCTTTGTTTTCGAACATCGAACAGAGTCTCAGGGGCTACTGTCTATACTACGGCATTCTTTTTGCATAATTACGTCACATACCTCAAAGCTTGTTAGAAGGCTGGCGCAGGCTTCGGTCAGTCTGCTCTTAGCAGACTGAACCCTCTCAACCACCATACCCATAAGGATACGGTGTTCTTCTACAATGGAAGCACCTTGAAGCACTTCGAGTAGAGTATCCGGTGCCTCTGGATGGACAGAAGTCACCGGCGGAATAGGTGCACCTCCTTCTTTCGAAGGAGGTTGCTTACCCGATTCCGGAGCCGTATGGGCCTTCAGAATAGTATTTGGCTAGGGGACGAATTGGGTATGGCCCCCATCACCAGTTTCTAGAGGGATCTGCTCCCCCATGTGTTCGGCGGCCGAGGTATCACCCTCTGGCACCGTCTCGACGGCCTCCTCTACCTCTCCCTGGCCAGGGAGGATCCTTTGGGACAACACCTCGGCGTCGTCCGTAGCCTTGGGGGAGGAGGCCGGAGGAGGCGACCCGCTGTCCATCACATTTGCATCTAGCAAATTCCCCGAAGATGAGGATCGCTGGAGGTGGACGTGAGCCGGACTACAGCGCATGTTTCACCATTTAAAACCAGAAGTAAAGAAGCTGGATATATATGTGCATCAGTGCCTTTTAGTACTTACGATTTGGCTAGGGGCTTCTCCCTGGGATGCCACTCAGAGCTGCTATCGGTGTCAGATTCGGAATTGTCCGTAACGGAGACCCTCCCTTTCTTGGACGCCTCAGCCTCCAGATCTGTGGAGGCCGCCCTTTTCTTCCTTCCCCCTCGGGGGGAGAATTGCTTTCCTCCTCCTCCTCATCGTTCTCGGAGGGGGAGGAGAGGTTTTCGGCGTCTTGGGACGTTGCGTCCGAAGTGCCTTTACGGCGGAGGCCGCTCCTCGCCTCCTGGCCCTTCATCTTGGCCTTCTTCTCCGGCGCCTGGTTGGGCGCCGGAACCACCATCTTCGTCAGAAGTGGGATAGCTGGGTTTTCAGGCAGCGGAGCCAGACACTGGATCCACTCCGCCTTCTTTATCCAGCCCTGAAAAGACAAATGGAGAAGCTTAGACATCTTCCTTGAATGCATAGGTAGAGGATACACCTTGAAATATGAGGAACTTACCTAACTGGCGGGATAAGTCAGGTTATAGTCGCGGTCCTCGGTCGTCTTCGGCCAAGTCTGATTGGCCTTGAAAAGCACCTTCCAGATACCTTCGTGCGTGGCGCCGAAGAACTGTTTCAAGGTCTGGTGCTTGGCCGGATCAAACTCCCACAAATGGCACATCTGGCTTTGGCAAGGAAGGATCCGGCGAAAAAGCATCACCTGGATCACATTGACAAGCTTGATGTTCTTGTCCACCATGCTCTTGATGCACGTCTGCAGCGCTAACACCTCGTCCGACGATGCCCAGTCCAGGCCCTTTTTTAGCTAGGAGGTAAGCCGCATTGGGGGCCCGGACTTGAATTCAGGAGCTACGGCCGAGGTGGTGTCACAGGGCTCTATGATGTAGAACCACTGTTGTTACCACCCTTTGACGGTCTCCACAAAGGTGCCTGTGGGCCATGTGACGTTGAACAGTTTTCTCACCATGGCGCCTCCACACTCTGCATGCTAACCATCCACCACTTTCGGCTTCATGTTGAAGATCTTTAGCCATAATACAAAGTGGGGTGGGATGCGGAGGAAGGCCTCGCACACGACAATGAATGCCAAGATGTTGAGGAAGGAATTTTGGGCTAGATCGTGGAAATCTAGCCTGTAGTAGAACATGAGTCCGCAGACGAAGGGGTGGAGGGGAAATCCTAACCCGCGGATGAAGTGGGGGATGAATACCACCCTCTCGTTGGGCTCCGGGGCGGGGACGATCTGCCCCTTGGCCGAAAGCCGGTGGGCGATTTCCTGGGCCAAGTACCCTGCTTCCCGGAGCTCCATGATGTTCTCCTCCGTGATGGAGGAGGCCATCCACTTGCCCTGCGCTACTGATCCGGGCATGGTCGGAGTGCTTTTTCGAGGGCGGAAAGGATGGAAGCTTGGGCGCTGGAGCTCGAGATTGGAAGGGCAGATAGGAAGAAGGCGTGGGTGAAAGTGTGGATCTTTATCCTCTTATAAAGGCAGCGAATATCAAGCGCCTCCCCACTCGCCTTAAAGCTTGCCTATTCCCCAAGGGTCGTGCAGACGGCGCGGTTGGATTACTCACACCCGGATTGATGAGAATCCCGCAATAAGGGGACACGATCTCTTCTTCGACAAGACGTGCCAATGAAAATCGCATCTCGAAACATAGGGTGGGAGGCTAAAAAACAGTTCAAAGTAATGACCGGACAGGGATGTAACGTCTCGCTACAAAAGATGTCAGTACATAGGACTTGTGAAATATTATACTCTCTACGGTTGTGTGTGGTGCCTGTTTTGAAGAGCTGGACACGTTTCCTGTGTTCGAGGGCTACTTTGAAGTATTCGGAGGAGGAGCCCGCCTTGGAATGCTGAAGATAATCTGCACGCCGGACACATCGTCATTGAAGCCTGGTTCAGGGGCTACTGAGGGAGTCCTGGATTAAGGGGTCCTCGGGCATCCGGCAATGTGTCGTGGGCCGGACTAATGGGCCATGAAGATTCAAGATAGAAGACTTCTTCCCATGTCCGGATGGGACTCTCCTTTGCATAGAAGGAAAGCTTGGCGTTCGGATATGAAGATTCATTTCTCTGTAAACCGACTCCATACAATCCTAGGTCCCTCCGGTTTCTATATAAACCATAGGGTTTAGTCCGAAGGGGAGAATCATAATCATATAGGCTAGACATCTAGGGTTTAGACATAACGATCTTGAGGTAGATCAACTCTTGTAACCCTGTATTCATCCAAGATAATCAAGCAGGAAGTAGGGTATTACCTCCATCGAGAGGGCCTGAACCTGAACATCATGTCCCTATCTCTTGTTACCTTCGATCCTCAGACGCACAGTTCGGGACCCCTACCCGAGATCCGCCGGTCTTGACACCGACACTCTCCATGACGAGTATGGAGTAGTTCACCCTCATGGCTGAGGGCATGTACCAGTAGCTATGTGTTTGATCTCTCTCTCTCTCTCGTGTTCTTGATTTGGCACGTTCTTGATGTATCGCGAGCTTTGCTATTGTAGTTGGATCTTATGATGTTTCTCCCCCTCTACCTTCTTATAATGGATTGAGTTTTTCCTTTGAAGTTATCTTATCGAATTGAGTCTTTAAGGATTTGAGAACACTTAATGTATGTCTGGCATGTGCTTATCTGTGCTGACAATGGGATATTCATGTGATCCACTTGACGTATGGTTTGGTGATCAACTTGCACGTTCAGTGGCCTTGTGAACTTATGCATAGGGGTTGGCACACGTTTTCGTCTTGACTTTTCGGTAGAAACTTTTGGGCACTCTTTAAAGTTCTTTGTGTTGGTTTGAATAGATGAATCTGAGGTTGTGTGATGCATATCGTATAATCAAACCCGCGGATACTTGTGGTGACATTGGAGTATCTAGGTGACATTAGGGTTTTGGTTGATGTGTTTCTCAAGGTGTTATTTTAGTACGAACTCTAGGGCTGTTTGTGACACTTATAGGAACGACCCAATAGATCGATCACAAAGAATAACTTTGAGGTGGTTTTGTACCCTACAATAATCTCTTCATTTGTTCTCTGCTATTAGTGACTTTGGAGTGGCTCTTTGTTGCACGTTGAGGGATTCTTATATGATCTAATTATGTTATCATTGTTGAGAGAACTTGCACTAGTGAAATTATGAACCCTAGGCCTTGTTTCCAAGCATTGCAATACCGTTTTCGCTCACTTTTGTTACTTGCTACCTTGCTGTTTTTATATTTTCAAATTACAAAAACCTATATCTACCATCCATATTGCACTTGTATCACCATCTGTTCGCCGAACTAGTGCACCTATACAATTTACCATTTTGTTGGGTGTGTTGGGGACACAAGAGGCTCTTTGTTATTTGGTTGCAGGGTTGTTTGAGAGAGACCATCTTCATCCTACGCCTCCCATGGATTGATAAACCTTAGGTCATCCACTTGAGGGAAATTTGCTACTGTCCTACAAAACTCCATATTGCACTTGTATCACCGTCTACAAGAAGATGGTTGCGTAGTAGACATCAACTGATAAGATAGCAAAATACTGCTATCATACCTAACTCTGCACGCTGACAAGGCACATTAAATGCACCACTCAACGTCACATCATTGCTTGCCCGGCCAGCCTTGCCAGGCTGTTTTCCCGGCTTCACACCTGCTTGCTTGACACGTCGTAGGACGGGTGTCGTCTCTAGGTATTTCCTATAGAAAGAGGCTGCCATGTGGCGAATGGCTTCCACTTAGTCACTCTGCGGCTTGACACCGCATTGATCGACGACGTGGGTCATGGTGGAGTGGTTTGGTGAGGTGGCTCTGTCTCCGTGGGTCCCGGCAGGCCCTGCTGGGACGTCTCAGAGGTTTTCTTTTGGGGATGGCCCCGTCCTCGCCAGGCTCGCCTGCCCGGCAAGAGAGGCTCTTATTCTAGTGATTTCTTGCTTCTCTGGCTTGGCCTTTGTCCTCTTGATCTGCATGTTGGTCCTTTGAAGACCTTGATCTCTTGTACCTTGGCCTGTGTCTGGTGCTGTAATCTTGTTCCCGTTCCTGTGCATATTCTGGGCAATAGACCAAGGGTTTGTTGCACCGACACCAATCAAACTCTGGATGGTGGCCCTCCACTCATCCATCTATTCAGCCGTTGGTGGAAAGCTCAACAGGAGCTAGGCTGTCATTGTTTCCGTGGCTGTGATTGGCATGGCTAGTGAGGCACACCGCGACGTCGCTCGACTCCTGGTAGAACCAACAGGAGCGTCACCGCGTTCTGCCGTCGTGGACCGGTCGCCAAAGCGGTATGGTGGTGACTTGGCCGCGCTTGGGTCGATGGCCCCGTCTGGTGCCCCGCCTCGCTCGTCTCGCTCTGGTCAAGGTGTGCGCCCTGTAGCCGTGCCCATAGTAGGCGGAACTGGAGGATCGCGACTTGTGCGGAGCGGGTGTCATTGTTGCAACTGCGTCCGCTAGTGCAGCGGGGAGGTGGAGACTGGTCGTTCCCTCCCCCCGAAGTTTCCGGGTCAACCTCGCCATGGTGCTACTGATGCTGCCCATCCCCGACGTTTCCTGCTCCAGCTCCGGCCGCGGGGGACACAACGACGGCGCCGCCTGTGCCGGTCGTGTCGCCTGCGACACCCGCCTCACCCAACGCCGCCGTGGAGCCTACGGCGTACGCGGCTGTGTGTGAGGGGGCCTTCAATGTGGAGGGATGTGTGGTCGCGCCGGGTTTCCTCTTCGGCGCCATGGATGGAGAAGATGATGACGAAGAAGACAATGGTGAAGATTGACGCGTTGTCCACTACTTCGGCTTCGCGCAAGCGATTCCCCTACTTGGCGCGCCAAAGATGTCGTGGGAGAACATGATTACCTATGGGGCCATGAGCCCCTTTGTGATTCGGCAAGGGGGAGATCACGTTGCACAAAGAGCGGAAGCCTTGAAGCTGCACGACGATGGGGCTCTGGTCGTTTTTTACCCAGGTTCGGGCAGCTAGGAAGCGTGAAACCCTACTGCTTTCGGTGGATTGGATTCAAGGAAACACAACAACACAGAGCGCTCAAAACCCGACAAGGTGGCCTCGGGAAGAGCTACTAGGTCCATAGAGGGGGTCCAAATCCCTCTCTAGGTTTCCTTGGGCCTCCTTTTAAAGATTAAGGAGGAACCACAGTGGAAAAATAGTCATTATCTCATGATTAGATAGCCAACAGTTCTATCATACCTAAGTCTGTCATTTAGGACAAAATGCCATAAATGCTACCTTAAGTGGTGTGCGGCGGTACATCCCCGGCAAGCTTATACCACCGCTTAGCCAGCTTTACTTATCATGTTGACACGCCCTTAGACGGGTGTCAAATGAGAATGATATGTCTTCCATCTTACGTGCTTAGTGAGAGCCACTTAGCTGCCTGGGGGCTCGACACCGCATCAAACGAGTGATTGGCGTTGCGATGTAGTGGAGTGGTCGCAATTATCATGTGCCTGCTCGGGGCAGGGGCCTGCCGAGCCTTCTTGGAGAGTTGCATGCTTCGGCCTCTGATCTCCCCGGAGGCGTGGCTGGCGTGGTTTGACTTTGCTCCTGCATGTTGTATTGACTTTGCCGGCCTCGCCTTGCCGGCAAGGGACACTCCCCTTGGAACCTTGACTTGTATGTTGGCTTGGTCTTCTGGATACGCTCCTTGATCTCATGAAGAGCGGTTTCTCTGGCTCCGCCTTGTGTTGGTTCTAAATGTATGATTATTAGTACGCTTGTGTATGGGTTCAGTCAACAAACGTGCATGTTCGTTGCACCGACATCACACATGAATTCCATGGAGTGATCCATACAAAGAAAAATGCATGCAAAGTAGGATATGTCATGGGTTCTTCTCAAATGAATTCCATGGCATAGGCCATAAAACAAAGGAAAATGCAAATTATGCAATGGGTTCTTCCATACGATCTCCATGGCATAAACCATAAAATAACAAAACACAGACGATGCTATGACATGTGTTCCTTGATGAATTCCGTGGCATAAGTCATAAAGTAACCAAAATACAAACTACCCTATGGCATGGATTCTTTCATGAATCCCATGGCATGATGAAAATTGTATTGTGACGTGGGTTCTTTCAAATGAATTCCACGACATAAACCATCAACCAAATTGAACAAAATTTTATGCTCTAAGCATGGGTTCGTCTACATGAATTCCATGACATGAGTTAGAAATATTGAATACATGGATACATCCTATGAATCCAAACATGGGGTCAAATCAGGTCGGGCCAAAGTCAACCTTCATTTAGATCATAACATAAATGAAGTCGAGCATGAACAAAATGTGTTGCGTGGTAGAGAAACATATGACATAATTCAAACATAATGTCATTGAAGAAAACCCACGTGGATAAACTTCAAGTTCCCCTAGGCCCGAGTTCAGCGTCGACCGTGAGAAGTCTTTTTATTGTAGCATATTGTAATAGGCATGTGATGTAATCCTATGTAATAGAAATGTTGGAGTTCTTAATCAGGGGTTTTCTCTTTGTAGATGTAATTAACATGATTTTTATGTAAATGTAAGAGTTCTGGAAATAAAGTACCTGCAATTTTTTATCTTCATTTTATTTTATGTATGTATGCCCTTAAATTTATTCACACTGTATCAATGATGCGGATGCCTGTCTCACGCCCGCCATTTTCCCGTCATCAGATTCTTTGTGAATATTTCAGAATTTTGTGGCTCATGTCATGTAATTCACATGAAAAAACCCTCAACCAAACAAAATAAAAATTATTCTCTAAGCATGGGTTCTCCTATATGAATTCCATCACATCAGTAATAGATATTGAAAATACATGCATACATCATATGTATCCAAACATAGGGCCAAATCAAGCCTGGACAAAATCAACCTGCATTTATACCATAACATAAATGAAGTTGAGCATGAACAAAATGTGTTGCGTGGTAGAGAACCATTTGAAAAAATATCGAACATAATGTCGTCGAAGAAAACCTATGGGGATAAACTTCAAGTTACACCAGACAAGAGTTCAGCGTCGACCGTGAGGAGGATTTTTATTGTAGCATATTGTAATAGGCACGTGATGTAATCCTATGTAATAGAAATGTTGGAATTCTTAATGAGGACTTTTCTCTTCGGAGATGTAATTAACAGAATTTTTATGTGAATGTAAGAGTTCTCAAAATAAAGTACCTGGAATGTTTGATCTTCATTTTATTTTATGCATGTATGCATTTAAATTTATTCATTCTATATCAATGACGTGGACGAGTGTCAAACGCCCGCCATTTTCCCGTCATCATGGATGATTAGGCCATTCAACAATCATGCCAAAGATTGCTCATCATCTTCCTTGACATTGGCTCGTATCATGGCAATCTCCATCTCTTGGTAGTATTCTTCCATCGTCTTCGTCCCTTTATTGAGAAGTTGCAACTTCATGAAGAGATCACGACTATAGTGCGTAGGCACGAAGCGAGCTCTCATGACATCCTTCATTTGAGTCCAGGTTGTGATGGGTCGGTCGCCTTTCTCCCTTCGCCACTCAATCACTTATTCCCACCAAATAATAACATGGTCTTAAAACTCAAGGGAGGCCATGGACATTTTCTTCTCCTCTTCATAATTGTGAAGATGAAATATCTTGTCGACCTTCAAGTCCCATGTGAGGTATTGCAACTTGTGAGCTGCGTTGGGATTTTCCCCGAAGAGGAGAGGAGATGCAGCACAATAGAGATAAATATTTCCCTCAGTGAGAACCAAGGTATCAATCCAGGAGGAGAATCACACAAAGCCTTGTGAACAGCACCTGCACACGAAAGCAAATACTTGCACCGAATACGGGCAAGAGGGTTATCAATCCCCTTGAATTCGTTACTTGCAAGGATTAAATCTCGTAGTGGTAGATAGATAAATTGCAAAAGAAAATAAAAAGAAATGAAATTACAGGAAGGATATTTTGGTTTTTTATATATAATAAAAGTAGACGCGAGCCATAGTTTTCACTAGAGGCCTCTCTCTCTCGAACACATAGCATATGGTGAGTGACCAAATTACTGTTGGGCAATTGATAGAAAATCACATAGTTATGAAGATATTCAAGGAAATGATCATGTATATAGGCATCATGTCCGAGACAAGTAGACCGACTCCTGCCTGCATCTACTGCTATTACTCTACCCATCGATCGCTATCCAGCATGCATCTAGGGTATTAAGTTAATAAAAACAGAGTAATGGCTTAAGCAAGATGACATGATGTAGACAAAGTAAACTCAACTAATATGAATAAACCCCATCAATTTACCCTTAAAGGCAACAATACAAATATGTGTCTTGACCCTTTCAATCGCAGCGATAGAGCACCGCAAGATTGAACCCATCATAAAGCACCTCTTCCATTGAAGATAAATCAATCTAGTTGGCCAAACCAAACGGATAGATCAGAGAGAAATACAAAGCTATAACAATCATGCATAATAAAGTTCAGAAAAGACTCAATTACTTCTCATGAATATTCAGTTCATAAACCCACAATCCATCAGATCCCATCAAACACACTGCACAAGAAGATTACATCGGATAGAACTCCAAGAACATCGAGGATAACATGGTATTGAAGATCAAAGAGTGAGAAGGAGCCATCTAGGTACTAGCTATGGACCCGTAGGTTTGTTGTGAACTACTCACGCATCACCGGAAGGCAGCAAGGATGATGTAGAAGCTCTCTATGAACGATTCCGTCTCTAGCAGAGTACCGAAAAAGGCCTGTAGATGGGATCACGGAAGAACAAATTCTTGCGGCGACGAAAAAAGTGTTTCAGGGGGCTCTCTGGTATATTCGAAATATTTGGGAATTTATAGAGGTGGAATTAGGTCAAGAGATGCCACAAGGGGCCCACAAGTTTAGGGGGCACGCCCTCGTGTCTCTTCTGGTCTTCTCCCGAACCTTCGCGGGTCCCTTCTGGTCCACAAAAAATTAATCCAAAGATTTTTATCCGTTTGCACTTTGTTTGATATTGATTTTCTGAAAAGCCAAAAACAAGCAAAAATAGCAACTGACGTTGGGCACTAGGTTAATAGGTTAGTCCCAAAAAATGATATAAAATAGCATATAATTACATATAAAACATCCAAAATTGATACTACACTAGCATGGAACAATAAAAAACTATAGATACATTGGAGACGTATCAGCATCCCCAAGCTTAATCCCCGCTTGTCTTCGAGTAGTAAATGATAAAAACAGAATTTTTGATGTGACTGCTACGTAACATGTTTATCATGTAACTCTTTTATGGTATGAATATTTAGGATACAAATGATTCAAGGCAATAGTTTATAATTTGATATAAAGACATCAATACTTAGGTATACCAACAAACAATCATGCATTTGAAAATAAAAATTCTGAAGAACGCTATCCCTACAAAATCATATAATCTTGTCATGCTCGATCTTCCTAACACAAAATATTAATCATGAACTACCCGATGACAAGCCGAGCAATTGGCTCGTACTTTTTAACGCGCTTCAGCTTTTTCAACCCCCAGGCAATACATGAGCATGAGCCATGGATATAGCACTATGGGTGGAATAGAATGCGGTGATAGAGATCAATAAGGGGAGGTCAAAAAAGAAATATAGTATCACATGGACGAGACTAATCAATGGTCTATGGAGATGCCCATCAATTGATGTCAATGCGAGGAGTAGGGATCTCCATGCGACAGATGCACTAAGATCTATAAGTGTATGGAAGCTTAACTGAAAACTAAGTGGGTGTGCATCCAACTTGCTTGCTCATGAAGACCTCAGGCATTTGAGGAAGCCCATCATCAAAATATATAAGCCAAGTTCTATTAAGAAAAATTCCCACTAGTTATGAAAGTGACAACATAGGACACTCTCTCTAAGAAAACATGGTGCTACTTGAAGCACAAGTGTAGAAAAGGGTAGTAACATTGCTCCTTCTCTCTTTTTCTCTCATTTTTTTGTTGGGCTGTTTTTCGCCTATTTTTTCTCGTCCAGTTCCTCATCCTGACTTGTTGGGGAATCATAGTCTCCATCATCCTTTCCTCACTGGGATAATGCTCTAATAATGATAATCATCACACTTTTATTTATTTACAACTCAATATTACAACTTGATACTAGAACAATATGACTCTATATGAATGCCTCTGGAAGTGTGCCAGGATGTGCACTGATGCTAGCATAACATGTATGATAATGATGAACGGTGGCTGAGCCACAAATATTATGTCAGCTATATGATCATGCAAAGCAATATGACAATGATGATGTGTGTTATAATAAATGGAACAGTGGAAGTTGCCTGGCCATATATCTCGGAATGGCTATGGAAATGCCATAATAGGTATGTTTAGTGGCTATTTTGAGGAATATATAGGGAGGCTTATGTGTGATAGACCATATCATATCATCGGTTTTGGATGCACTGGTGAAGTTTGCACCACATCTCGAGGTGAGAAAGGGCAATGCATGGTACCGAAGAGGCTAGCAAATTGAGGAAAGATGAGAGTGCGTATAATCCGTGGACTCATATTAGTCATAAAGAACTCACATACTTATTGCAAAAGTCTATTAGCCCTCAAAGCAAAGTACTACTATGCATGCCTCTAGGGGGGGGAGGTTGGTAGGAGTTAACCATCGCGCGCCCCCGACCTTCACGCAAAGGAAGACACTCAATAATAAACCTTGCTCCAATTTCTTAGCATAATGAAACGATGGAAGTGCATGGAAATATACCTCTTAATGGCTATGGAAATGCCATGATAGGTAGGTATGGGGGCTGTTTGGAGTAATATATAAGGAGGCTTATGTGTGATAGAGTGTATCATATTACGAGGTTTGGATGCACTGACAAAGTTTGCACCAACTCCCGAGGTGAGAAAGGGAAATGCACAGTACTGAAGAGGCTAGCAAATTACGGAAAGGTCAGAGCACGTATAATACATGGACTCACATTAGTCTAGAGAACTCACATTTGTCATAAAGAACTTACATACTTATTGTGAAAGTTTATTAGCCCTCGAAGAAAATTACTACTATGCATGCCCCTAGGGGGATAGATTGGTATGAAAAGACCATCACTCGTCCCCATCCGCCTCCCATAAGGTAGACACTCAATAATAAATCATGCTCCAACTTCATAGCATAACTAGAGACTATATGTTGTAGGGTGAAACCCTAAGATGGATCTTTTCACACTTGGAGGGGGAAAGGGATGAACACCAAGAACACAAAGAGGAATTCACTCCAACAATACCCAATCACACATCCACTAGAATAGAAAACACATATATCCACAAGAGTACATGAAAAATCAAAGGAAACTAACTAGGTAAAGGTTCTTCTCACTCCTAAGAGATGAGCTCTTGATGATGATAGTCTTCTCCAAGATGAGGTCTTGAAATCCACAAGTGGATCCTCTCCTAAGAGGCCTTGATCTCCAATGGAGTGGTAGAAGGAGCAAAGCTCTCATATATCTCACATGTGTCTTTGCTAACACTAAACATGACCCTAGGTATGAAATATATAGGCTTGGGGGCGAAGTGGATGAAGTGGAGGCCCAACAGCAGATCTCATCCGACCATCATGTAGGGCCCGTGCGCACGAGGTAAGCTGGGGCCGTGCGCATAGAGTGCTACAACGTGAGCTCCCTGTGTAGTCTGTGGGCACGGGGTCTCGGGGGCCCGTACGCATGTGGTCGCCTGGGACTTGCATTCTTGCCCGTCTTGAACTCCTTCTCCTTGCTTACGGGCTTGGGGTGCTTCTCCTTCTCCTTGGTGACGTTCCTCTTTGTACCTAATGATACATAGTGCATTTTGGTGAGGTAGCAGCCAAGTTCCACTCAGGTCCCTATGAATGTCAAGTAGGAAGGAGTTCACCACGGTTTCCATTGCGCGTGCTGTCGTGGATCTAAGACTGACAGTAGAATGGGGGGTATGAATGAGGAGGCAAGATCCTAGCTAGGGTGAAGTTGTACACGCGAGTTTTATGAGTTCAGGCCCTTCGCGGAGGATGTAATAGCCCTACGTCTCGGAGACCGGAGGCGGTCGACTGGATTACGCGCGTGTGAGTTACAGGGGGTGCGAACCCTTATCCTAGAGGAGGGGGGTGGCTTATATAGAGTGCGCCAGGACCCCAGCTCTCCTCCGTTACACAGGGTTCAATGTGCATAAACAAGGAGCGTTATAGGTAACGTCTGTAATAAAGTGCTATAAATGATCATTAAGTCTAAGAGTAAACGCCCGACCGTTGCCATGCAAACTGACTTTAGATCTTCCGTATGTCGAGTGGTTTCCCTTACGGTCGAGTGACTATGATTCTTCCGAGTGGAATATTTCTGGTCGAGTGGATGATGGTACCCTTCGAATACTTCTGGCTTTAGGGTGATGTCCTTGGGGAGGGTGTCTAGGTCAGGCCTATGACCCTACCCTAGTTACATAGCTTCATCATTAGCCCCCGAATGGTTCAGGGTTTGAGTGGAGAAGGAGTTGAAAATACTTCCGATTCAACTCTTGCACTTTGGGAGTGTCTTGTTGGGATCAATGAATCAACACGGTGACATCAACTTCTTTTTCAGTCGCCTTGATCCATTCTTGGTTTTGTCGAGTGAACTTTTACTGAAAAGCTTCGAGCGTTGATATGGAGAAAATCTTCCGTCTGACAGGTTGCTCTGTGGCCTACGGATCTCGCGGGATTCGAATTTTTGGGAAGCGTGCGGGGCGGAGGAGGCCGCAGCAATCGGGTTGGATAAGGCAGGGCCGCCTCGATGTCTGCGCCACCTTTTTCGCCACGTATCGCTCGCGTGACTGTTGCAGGATTTGATAAGATCGCCCGGGTCCACAAGTCAGTCACTCGGAAGCAACCTCATATAAGGCGTCGGTCCGGGGTTTTTGAACAGTGCGCTCCCATTCTTCCTCTTCTTTCTCTGTTTTCTCCTCCGCATCTGCTCCTGCCCCGACGCCGTTGCTCCATTCGAGCTCTGTCCACTGCGATGGGGAAGGAGAAGACGGTGGCATTGGAGCACGCGAAGAAGTCCAGCCGGGGCGGATCTTCCTCGAGGTCCGGTTTGCCGCGCGGCTGGATCCAGGGAGATTGGATCCGGTCGACGATTCGCCAGGACGACATCGACGATCTGGCCGAGGAGGGATTAATCCCCCATGGATCCGCACGGCTCCCGGCGGACGAGACTGAGCCCCGACCGTAGGAGGGCGAGTGCGTCCTCCTCGCCACCCACGTCGGCCGCGGGTTTCCTTTGCCTCCTCATCCTTTTTTTCGAGCTTTCTTGAACTTCTTTGGAGCACAACTTCATCATTTTTCCCCCAACACCATCATGTATCTTGCCGCTTTCGTGTCCATGTGCGAAAACTTCTTGGGTTGTCGACCACACTGGGGCCTCTTCAAGCACATTTTCACGTGTCGCTCCCAGTCGGTCAAAAAAGCTAATCCGAGTGATGAGAGGACAAAAGTGATCCAGATGTGTGGGGGTCTTGGAATCCAGATGAGGGGTAAGAGCTCTTTCCCGGCCATAATCCTACCCGAGTCAGTCCGAGGGTGGCAATCGACCTGGTTCTACAGCAAAGACCAGCCGACTCCCGGTCAGTCGACTGGACTTCCCCCCTTTTCCATGGCTCGAGTAGAGAAGCCCTCCGCCTTGAAAGTGACCCCGGGGGAGAAAGCAGAGGTGAAGGTGCTCGTCGAGCGAGTGGTCCAGCTCATCCGCGTGACCGGCATGGATCTGTTAGAAGTCTTCCTCAGGTGACGCATTCAGCCGCTTCAAGCCCGTGACCATCCGATGTGGATGTATTCGGGCATTGACGATTCCACTCAGATCCATCCAGAAGAAGTAGTTGAGGATACGGTGGAGAAGTGGTTGAGGGGTATCACTGGCAACAAAGATAACCCCAGGGGGGCAGGAGAGTCCCTCCACTCGACAACTCGCACCAAATAGACAAGGTCCAAATCTGAATTGCCGAGCGTTATCTTGATTTATCATGTAACTACTTGCAATCAACCGACTGACTTTTGTCTTGCTTGTTGTCTTCTAGGGTCTTACTGAGATGTATTCGATTCCCAACGGAGAGCAGGAGCAGGATCCGGAGGGGGAGGCGAGAGCGGCGAGTAGCATTCTGATGGTGAAGGGGACGAGGAGAGCTCCGACCCGAGTGATGAAGAAGAGGTCGACTCACCTCCCCATAAGGAAAGGCGATCCAAGCTCACCCACATTCCCGCAAGCGCCCGCGACAAGGCAGCCGTTCAGACTGGGCAGTCGTCAAAGCGTCCTCGGACGTCTTCTCCGGCGCCGACTGAAAAGGCTCCAAAACAATCCAAGGTCTTACCGCAGAAGACCCAAAAGGCGCTGCCCAGAATCAAAATCGACATCCCTGTTGCCTCTACGTAAGTGTCCTGTCTTCAGTTTTACTCGGAATTCCGCATTGTCTATTTTTCCTTGGTTTGACCGAATGAATCTTGAAACTAGCAGTGTCGCTACCTCTGGGACCTCTGCTTACAAAAACGAGGATGAGGACATGGAAGATGCGGTCACCTCCAACCCAGGTATAATCTTTGTGATCTTGTCTTTGCTTTGTCAATTGAACTGAGGTATAACCAACGAGGATGAATTTTTGGCGATTGATCTTTTTACAGCACCTCCCAACATCATCGATCTCCTGGACGACGACGAAGACGAGCCACAGAGGCCCTTGGGGAGAAGAAGTAGGAAAACGTCCACTGGCAAGATGCCTCAGTCGACGCCGGTGGCGGAACCGGTAATCCAGGAATCCAGCGATGCCAATCGGACCTCCGTCACCTTCGCCATACCACTGTCGAGTGCTCAGCCTTCAGCGTCAGCCGTGCAGACTCCCGCCGATCCACCTTCGCTTTTTGCTGCACATCATGTCCCAGAGGACCGGGTGGGTGCTGCCAAAGAGGCTATACGCCAGGCGGGCATTATGATGGAGAAGATGAAGATGGTGCAGGAAGCCGGCCAAGCTGCTTATGATGCCAGCTCCGCTCTCCAGAGCAACGTCCAGGTTAGCAGATTGCCGACTGACTCTTTTAGCTTGTTCTATTAGGATAGGCTACCTGAAAACTTTCTTTCAAAGAATCTTTTCATCTGTCTACGCTTCGCATCTGTACACCCACTGGGTGTTTTGATTTGCCACTGAGCAAACTTGTATCTTGGGTCGACTAGGTTGTGTCGATTGGATTTTTGAACTAGTGGGGGCACGCTGGCACGCTGAGTGCACCCACTGGGTGTAGTCCCCGAGACCATAGTTAATTGCGGGTAGTTGACTATGGTCTGAGAAGCTAAATTTTCCACTCGGTCTGGACGGATCATGTCGAGTGGAATCCGAACCAATGGGGGCACGCTAAGTGCACCCACTGGGTGTAGTCCCCGAGACCGTGGTCGACTGCGGGCAGTCGACTACGGTCTTAGATCCTCTTTTTTTTGCACTCGGCCTGGACAGACCATGTCGAGTGGAAACTGGACTAGTGGGGGCACGCTAAGTGCACCCAGTGGGTGTAGTCCCCGAGATCGTGGTTGACTGCGGGCAGTCGACTACGGTCTGAAAACAACTTGAATTTATCTAACTATTGTTCTGAAGTAACTAATCTTTCCATCTGTCGATTGACTGTCTCTTGATTACAGAAATCTAGTGAACTCGGAGTTCGTTTTGCTGAATTGGAGAAAAACAGATTCAGCTCAACCTCGATCTGGAACTGGCCAAGACAAATCTGCAGAAGGCCAAGGATGAAGGTGCTAGTAAGAGAAAGCTTGCCGACTGATTTGTCTCTGTACCAGATTCTATTTTGCTTTTTCTGAACCGAGGGTTGTTTCTTTCAGAGAAAATGAATCAAGCTTTGGCAAAGAAGGACCAAGATCTTGCGGCCGCACAGAAAGCAGCTGACGAGAAAACTGCACTCGCCGAACAGAAATTAGCTTCAGTCGGCAAACTGGAGGAAGAAAACGCCAAGCTGAAAACTGCCCTTGATGAAGCCAATAAGGAAGCGACTCGTCTGAAGAAGGACAAGAACAATCTGAACGAGAAGATGGAAGGCATTGCTCGCAAGAGGGACGATCTGGAGAATTATCTGGGAGGTCTTGCCAAGAAGCTGTTCGTCATGCTTGAAGGTATTTTCTTTGAACTGACTGACTTGTCATTGTCGACTCGATATACAACCGCCGACTCATCTTTGAATTGTATGTGTAGAATTTTGCCGGAACTTCGAGGAAGAGATTGGGCGAGTTGAGACAAGCTTCGACCCCATCCATTCTCCAGTGATAGACGAAGCTGCCATGAATGTACTCCAATTGGAATCTCGTGTTGCTGGTGTTGTTGATTATCTTGCTCAACTGAAGGTCGCAATGTCGCGGATCGGCACAGCACTCTGGCCAGGTGTAACGCCCAAGATGCGGCTATATCTCCCACGTGTCGAGGCACGACTTGGAGGCATAACCGCATGGTGGTTTTGTCGCAAGAAGGGTCATCTTCACACAATCCCATGTAATGAACAAGAATGGGATAAAGAGTTGGCTTACAGTCGCCACTTCACACAATACATAAATTAAACATACATCATTCAGAGTACAATCAAGGTCCGACTACGGAACCAAAATGAAAGAAGACAACCCCAAATGCTAGATCCCCGATCGTCCGAACTGGGCTCCACTATTGATCATCAGGAAACGAAACATAGTAACGACCAAGTTCCTCATCGAACTCCCACTTGAGCTCGGTTGCGTCACCTGCACTGGTATCATCGGCACCTGCAACTGTTTTGGTAGAATCTGTGAGTCACGAGGACTCAGCAATCTCACACCCGCGAGATCAAGACTATTTAAGCTTATAGGAAGGATGGGGTAATGAGGTGGAGCTGCAGCAGGCACGAAGCATATATGGTGGCTAACATACGCAAATAAGAGCGAGAAGAGGAGCAACGCAACGGTCGCGAAGCTAGAAGTGATCCTGAAACTGCTTACGTTCAGACATAACCCAAACCGTGTTCACTTCTCGGGCTCCGCCGAAAAGAGACCATCACGGCTACACACGCGGTTGATGTATTTTAATTCAGTCAAGTGTCAAGTTCTCTACAACCGGACATTAACAAATTCCCATCTGCCACATAACCGCGGGCACGGCTCCCTGCAGGGGTGTCCCAACTTAGCCCATCACAAGCTCTCACGGTCAACGAAGGATAAACCTTCTCCCGGGAAGACCCGGTCAGTCTCGGAATCCCGGTTTACAAGACATTTCGACAATGGTAAAACAAGACCAGCAAAGCCGCCCGAATGTGCCGACAAATCCCGATAGGAGCTGCACATATCTCGTTCTCAGGGCACACCGGATGGGCAAGACGTCGGGTTGGCATAGACACTGGTTGCCCAGGGGGCGCCGGACATCGCCCAGTTTGGACCAGCACTCGAAGGAGCACTGGCCCGGGGGTTGAAATAAAGATGACCCTCGGGGTCGCGAAAACCCAAGGGAAAAAGGCTTAGGTAGGCAAATGTAAAACCAAGGTTGGGCCTTGCTGGAGGAGTTTTATTCAAGGCGAATTGTCAAGGGGGTCCCATAAATCACCCAACCGCGTAAGGAACGCAAAATCAAGGAACATAACACCGGTATGACGGAAACTAGGGCGGCAAGAGTGGAACAAAACACCAGGCATAAGGCCGAGCCTTCCACCCTTTACCAAATATATAGATGCATTAATTAAATAAGAGATATTGTGATATGCCATAATATCCATGTTCCAACATGGAACCAACTTCAACTTCACCTGCAACTAGCAACGCTATCAGAAGGGTTGAGCAAAAGCGGTAACTTAGCCAAACAACGGTTTGCTAGGAAAGGTGGGTTAGAGGCTTGACATGGCAATATGGGAGGCATGATATAGCAGTGGTAGGTAGCGCAGCATAGCAATAGAGCGAACAACTAGAAAGCAAAGATAGAAGTGATTTCGAGGGTATGGTCATCTTGCATGAGATCCCTCAAGGAAGAAGAACGAGTCCATGAAGAAGACAAACGGACGTAGTCGAACGAATCCTCACAATCGCAACGTTACCGGAACTACCAAGAAGAAGGAACACCGGAAAGAAAAAAAACAACATGGTAAACAACCATCACATACACATGGCATGATGCACAATCAAGTATGATGCATGTCCGATTTAATGAGCATGGCATGGCAAGGTGCAACAAACAACACTATAAATTATGTGGAGCTCAATATGCAACGACTTGCATATTGACGAAACACCACATTCAAGTTATTTAGTTTGCTCTCGCTTGTGTACCCAACAATATTAAATGTTATTCAACATGGCAAGGGGTGAAGCATAAATAAACTAACTATTTAGGCAAGTTCAAATGAGGCCGGAACAACAAACAACAATGTCGGAAAATCCCCATATGCATATTATGAATTTGGTACTGTTCTACCCTAAACACAATTCTAATGTTGTTAAAAAGCAAAATAAAGTGCACCATGTTAAACTAGGCATTTTTCTACCCCATCTACATATAAATTTTATTAAATTTGGAGCTACGGTTATTTAGTTATGAAATAAATCATTTAGCATGGCATTTATGCAAAATAAATGTAAACAGCAACTTAAACATTTTAAACACGGATGAGAACAGCATATTATGAAACTAGATGAAATTCTGAGCATTTTACATATATAAATTATTTACATATGATGCATGGTTAATTAGTTATTACATGCATGAACATGAGGATTTTTTCTGCAAAACAGTAAAACCTGGGATAATTGCTAAATTAGCAGGACGGGGAAAAACATGCACTGGGCTGAAACTGCTGGGTGTGGCTGAGCGCTCACCATAGGCTCTTGGCCCGGTCGGTGCTGGGTTGGCCTGCTGGCGCAGGACGCGGCTGCTAGGCTGGGCCTAGGCGGGTTGGCTGGAGGCGATCGAGGCCATCCTGGTCCACGCGGGCGTGGGCAACACACGCGGTCGAGCGCTTGTTTCCCTCGCGGACAGAGACGAGCGGGCGAGGCAGAAGCAGGGCACGACGGCGGCAGCGGGGACTTGGCGAGGCGGCGGGGCCGAGGGACTTGGGTGGCGGGGAGGACCGAGAACAGTGGAGATGGCCGGGACTCGACGGATCTGGCCGGCGATTGGACTTGGCGGTGATTGGAGCTCCGGGACGCCCTGGTTGCTCCTGTCCAACAGGGAAGACAGGGAGAGTAGGGGAGGTTAGAGAAATAGGAAGGAGGGGAAGAATGAAGGAGAGGGCGCGACGGGGGCCTGCCTGCTGGGGGCGCCTGGTCTCGGGTCGCCGGCGCATGGTGACGGAGACGAGACGCTCCTGCGCGAGCAGAGGAGGAGCTCGACACATGGGCTCAGGCGCTCGCTCGTGTCTGACTTTGGCAGCAGGGAAGGAAGGCGTGAGCAAGCAGGGAGCTCGGGGTAGGAGGCCTCGGACGTCGGCTTGGCGGGACCCAAGCAGGCGACCTTGAGGGCGAGCAGCAGATCAACGTAGGCAGTGGCTCGCTGCAACGCAGGGACGAGGCGGCGCTATACTTGGCGCGATCTCCGGTGACGCAGGAAAGGCGAGGGAGGATGGAGTTGGGCGGATCCGGGCGAGGAAGACCTTGGACGAGCGTGAGGCTTGGAGCGGAGTAAACTACAGGAGGAGTCCGACGAGGTGAGGTGGTCATGGACGAGGAGGCTGCGGCCTCGGACGCCGGCAGGGAAGAAGCAGAGGACTCGGGGCTGCAACTGCTGGCTCCTGTGGGCACGGGCGCCGGACGTGTCCAGGAGCAAGGGAGGAGGAGGCACCAGGCTGCGCTGGGATCTGACGAGGCTGCTGGTTGGTTCGGGAGGGATCCCGAGGAGGACTTGGTGGAGAGAATTTGGATCGGGAGGAGATCCCGAGGTGGAAGAGGAGCGGCGGCGGGGAGGGACAAACCTCCTAGGTTTTAGGGTTAGCTAGATTAGGTATGGGGTGGTTTATATATAGCATAAAGAGAGTGGTTTTAGTCCGTCCGATCATAATCGGGCGGTCGAGAATAAATAGGTTAGGTAGCCCAAATAAGAAAACGGAGATATTCTATAGATGTTCGGGGATGATCCGAATCCAACGGTGATGACTGAGCAGGTCGGGTTCGGGGCAGCTTTCGGACGCGTGCGAGAGGTTTGAGCACTGTACAGAGAGACTCCGGTTTAGGCAAGGGGGAAAACGAAGAACAAGGTTGATCTCGGAACGGTCAAAAAAAGCAAGGGGGAATGCGGCAACTACGAGCGCATGCAAGTTTTAAAAACAATGACGGCAACGAGTGCCGATGCAATGCGGATGATGCCATGATGAGATGCAACAAACAAATAAAAAACACTACTGACTCGCAAAACAAGGAAGCCATCTGGAGCATCGGTCTTGGGGCGTTACAACACTCCACCACTACGAGAGGATCTTGTCCCGAGATCTAGGATGGCACTGGAGAGAAACGGAAGAGGAAGAGGTAAAACAAAGTTGCTTCTTTGACAAACGAGTGAAACCAAAGAACCTTGAGAGGTTGAACAAATTGAAAGAAAGAATACCATGGAGATGAACAAAATGAAAACACTCTGTTGGACAAGGAACAAGGAATACGTCAAGAAAGAAGAGCCTAAGTGACAAGATAGACATTGAAACCACTCCGGTGAAATGGATAAGCAAGAAAAGAACACGATCCTCACAATTCGAGATGATGAGTGAAGAGAGCAACATCACCATGCCTCCGGAAGAAGAAATAGAAGATAGATCATTGGAATAAAGGAATGGAGAAGAAAATGCCAACTTCTGCCACAAATGATCTTGGAAAGCACCCTTCCAAGAAGGTTAGAACGGAGTTGTTGGAAAACTAACAACGAATGGATAAGCTTGTAGTGGGCTTATAGAAAAGACCTCAAAATTTGAGTTGCAATTCTGCCACTAACGAAAACAAATAATATAATTGATAACACCAGTGAGATGAAATGCTTCTACCACCAAGGTGATAGAGAGATAACTTGGATCATTGGGATAACACCACAAAAGCAACATTCCTTAGGAAAGGCTTTAGATGAAATCTCTACCAAGATAAATCCAACGAAGAGATTGATTGATTTAATATACCTCATTCTTGACAACATGTGAATCATGAAACGCGAACTCAAATTGTCAAGAATGACATAACACCACCTCAAATGATAAGGTAGAACGAATTGCACTTTGGAATGCAGGAAGAAGAATATTTGAGCTCTTCCAACAAGAATCTTGAGAACACTTCGAGAATGAATTAAATCCTTGATGAACCATCATGAAGAAACTCCATGAAGAACTCCGGTAAGAAAAGGATGATAGAAAGAAAGAGAAGTTGAAAACACAAGGTGAAGCCTTGCAGTGATAAGATGAAGCTTTGAAATGATATAACCGAGAAAACTTGGAACTCCGGAAAGAAAGATGAACAAATGGAATCAAGAATTTTGAGGAACCTCCGGAATAAGGAATTGAATTTACTCAATGAAACAAGAATAAGAATTACATTATGCTCATCCTTCACCAATTAAATTGATGACAAGCAATGGATTTGGCATACTACTTATTCTCGTAGAAAGGATTAAGATTGATATGGCGCAAACTTGGGAAGGTCTTCAACGAACCACCGGTAGGATTGGGAAAGAACGAATGGATCTATATGATAACGAAGGAAGAGAACTCTTGAACGAACCACCGTAAGAATTGATAATGAACGAAGAAAAGATAAAGAAACACCGGGAAGAATTAGAAAATGAACGAAGATACTTGAGAGAATTTAGATACAAGTGAACGCAGAGATCCCGAGCTGATTAGATAATACTTGAATGATGCACCGGTATGATTTGGAGAACGAGAGCTGAAAGCTGAGAATGAATAATACTGAGATGATGGGCTCTGGAGAATCAAAATGAAAAGACTCCTGAATTGCTCCGGATGGGTGAAAAGAATTCTCGCAATCGAAAACAATTATGAGAGGATGGCATCAAGCTAGAACCATGAATCTTCAAGAGAATGGACAAGATTTAAGGGAAACTCTTCTTCGGTCTTCAAAATCCGAGAATGACGACGAGAAACACCACCATGAATTGTTGAGGCACTCCGGAATGAAAATTGGAAAGGTTGAACCAACGATGAAAAGAATTTGAAAGCGATCTTGGAGAAGAAATATGACTGATGATACTTCATTCTTACGTCAAACTTCGAAAGAATTTGGGAATAGCTCCGGGAAAATTAGAAGAGTCAGGTAAGATCCTGGGAAAAGACCTGTGGGTTAGGGCCCACTCGAAAGATACACCGTTGAATGATTAAAAGAAAGATTGCGCCGGTTGAATTAAATGGCTCAAAAGAGGTGGATGATAACAACCTCGAGATAGCTTGAATGGATTGGGAATGGAAATGCGAATCTTCTGAGATGTCTTCAGCACTCCAGATAACATGAATAGCAAGAGGTGGATGATTAAGAGATGCACCGACATGAGAAAGCATTTCAAACAAGGAAAAGAATACGATCAACAGTGAAAGCTTGACTTAAATCCACCGGAGAAGAAAATTAGAATGGAACAATGATAAAGTTGAAGCTCCTTAGCGTCTTCATGAGAAATCACCGGATAAAAACATTGAAAGAAAAGAATGAAGAGACTTCTCACAAGTAAAAGGATACATGATTAAGAAATCTGAGTCCTTGAAGAAACAAGGGGTGGAAGGGTGGGAAAACAAAGGCAACTTGGGTCGGATGAAATGAACACCGTTGAGAAAAAGCTTAGAATTGATCTTGCGAATGTGGGAATGATCAGATTTACTTGGAGAGAAGCACACCAGTTGGAAAGGATTGAAAAGACAACCTTGATGAACAAGAAGGATTAGCATCCACATAGAAATATGAGAACACCGCTTAGAATAAGGTATGGAATCAACACTTGGCATTGAAGCAACTCGAATACCACAACTTAAAACAAAACAAAGGATTGGCTTGGAAAATAAGCCGGAACAAACATATGATAGAGATTTCGTCCAAAGTTTTCGTCGTGGGGCCCACACGGGCTTGATCGTATAACACCATCATGTACAACGCAGTGCACATGACATACGAAGCGTCCCAGAGTCAGCATAGCCAAGGACTCTTTAAGACAATACGAGACCACTATAAAACCAACCGTCGGACCCCAATCTCATATCATGCATCTGTCAGAAAGATATCCTAGGAGCTACTTGAATTCCCACTTATAAACTCCCGAAACTTTCTGGTTATGCAATCAGGTGTTGGGGATACAGGGGACGGAATATATCTCACCCAAACTAACAATACCTAGATCCAGCTGTATCCATCCTTCAACACATAACCAAGAAACCTTCGGAAATCATTTACCTCAACCTTCAAAAAGCATCTGTTATACGAGTTATGGCAATAATCCCGAACTCCCGCCCCAGTACTGGGTGGCGTCGAGGTGATCTCACCAACAACTGCATAAAAGAGATTTTCGATGTCGGCGAAACTCAGGTATTCGAGAACTGCAACGATAAAATTGTGACGACAACACCTCGGAGCTCAACTCCCCGGGACACTGCCACAACCCCTAAATGTCAGGAGGCACCAAGAACAATGTTCTCGTCACAAAACCATCGGAACGATTCCAAGATACCCGCGTGATCCTAAAATTTTTTAGTGAAATTTGAGGAGAGGAGAGTCGAAACTTCTACGTCAGGGGGCCTCACCAGAGCGACGAAGGGACTGAGGAGTAAAAAGAATCCTACTCTCCGATATATATAATCCTAAGACTCAAAACATTTTTTTCTAGACTCAACAACGCCAGCGATTCGATCAAGCAGGGGGCTCCTAAGTCGGGGATGGCTCTGATTACCAACTTGTAACGCCCACGATGCGGCTATATCTCCCACGTGTCGAGGCACGACTTGGAGGCATAACCGCATTGTGGTTTTGTCGCAAGAAGGGTCATCTTCACACAATCCCATGTAATGAACAAGAATGGGATAAAGAGTTGGCTTACAATCGCCACTTCACACAATACATAAATTAAATTCATACATCATCCAAATACACACATAGACCGACTACGGTCAAATCCAAATGAAAAGAAGATAACCCCAAATGCTAGATCCCCGATCGTCCCAACTGGGCTCCACTACTGATCATCAGGAAACGAAACATAGTAACGACCAAGTTCCTCGTCGAACTCCCACTTGAGCTCGGTTGCGTCACCTACACTGGTATCGTCGGCACCTGCAACTGTTTTGGTAGAATCCGTGAGTCACGAGGACTGAGCAATCTCACACCCGCGAGATCAAGACTATTTAAGCTTATAGGAAGGATGGGGTAATGAGGTGGAGCTGCAGCAAGCACTAAGCATATATGGTGGCTAACATACGCAAATAAGAGCGAGAAGAGGAGCAACACAACGGTCGCGAAGCTAGAAGTGATCAAGAAGTGATCCTGAAACTGCTTACATTCATACATAACCCAAACCGTGTTCACTTCCCGGGCTCCGCCGAAAAGAGACCATCACGGCTACACACGCGGTTGATGTATTTTAATTAAGTCAAGTGTCAAGTTCTCTACAACCGGACATAAACAAATTCCCATCTGCCACATAACCGCGGGCACGGCTTTCGAAAGATAATACCCGGCAGGGGTGTCCCAACTTAGCCCATCACAAGCTCTCATGGTCAATGAAGGATAAACCTTCTCCCGGGAAGACCCGATCAGTCTCGGAATCCCGGTTTACAAGACATTTCGACAATGGTAAAACAAGACCAGCAAAGCCGCCCGAATGTGCCGACAAATCCCGATAGGAGCTGCACATATCTCGTTCTCAGGGCACACCGGATGGGCAAGACGTCAGGTTGGCATAGACCCTGGTTGCCCAGGGGGCGCCGGACATCGCCCAGTTTGGACCAGCACTCGAAGGAGCACTGGCCCGGGGGTTGAAATAAAGATGACCCTCGGGCTCGCGAAAACCCAAGGGAAAAAGGCTTAGGTAGGCAAATGTAAAACCAAGGTTGGGCCTTGCTGGAGGAGTTTTATTCAAGGCAAACTGTCAAGGGGGTCCCATAAATCACCAAACCGCGTAAGGAACGCAAAATCAAGGAACATAACACCGGTATGACGGAAACTAGGGCGGCAAGAGTGGAACAAAACACCAGGCATAAGGCCGAGCCTTCCACCCTTTACCAAATATATAGATGCATTAATTAAATAAGTGATATGGTGATATGCCAGAATATCCATGTTCCAACATGGAACTAACTTCAACTTCACCTGCAACTAGCAACGCTATAAGAAGGGCTGAGCAAAAGCGGTAACTTAGCCAAACAACGGTTTGCTAGGAAAGGTGGGTTAGAGGCTTGACATGGCAATATGGGAGGCATGATATACCAGTGGTAGGTAGCGCGGCATAGCAATAGAGCGAACAACTAGCAAGCAAAGATAGAAGTGATTTCGAGGGTATGGTCATCTTGCCTGAGATCCCGCAAGGAAGAAGAACGAGTCCATGAAGAAGACAAACGGACGTAGTCGAACGAATCCTCACAATCGCAACGTTACCGGAACTACCAAGAAGAAGGAACACCGGAAAGAAACAAAACAACATGGTAAACAACCATCACATACACATGGCATGATGCATAATCAAGTATGATGCATGTCCGATTTAATGAGCATGGCATGGCAAGGTGCAACAAACAACACTATAAATTAAGTGGAGCTCAATATGCAACGACTTGCATATTGACGAAACACCACATTCAAGTTATTTAGTTTGCTCTCGTTATGTACCCAACAATATTAAATGTTATCAACATGGCAAGGGGTGAAGCATACATAAACTAACTATTTAGGCAAGTTTAAATGAGGCCGGAACAACAAACAACAATTTCGGAAAATCCCCATATGCATATTATGAATTTGGTACTGTTCTGCCCTAAACACAATTTTAATGTTGTTAAACAGCAAAATAAAGTGCACCAAGTTAAACTAGGCATTTTCTACCCCATTTACATATAAAGTTTATTAAATTTGGAGCTACGGTTATTTAGTTGTGAAATAAATCATTTAGCATGGCATTTATGCAAAATAAATGTAAACAGCAACTTAAACATTTTAAACATGGATGAGAGCAGCATATTATGAAACTAGATGAAATTCTGAGTATTTTACATATATAAATTATTTACATATGATGCATGGTTAATTAGTTATTACATGCATGAACATGAGGATTTTTTCTGCAAAACAGTAACACCTCGGATAATTGCTAAATTCGCAGGACGGGGAAAAAACGTGCACTGGCCTGAAACTGCCGGGTGTGGCTGAGCGCTCACCATAGGCTCTTGGCCCGGTCGGTGCCGGGTTGGCCTGCTGGCACAGGACGCGGCTGCTGGGCTGGGCCTAGGCGGCTTGGCTGGAGGCGATCGAGGCCATCCTGGTCCACGCGGGCGCGGTCAACACACGCGGTCGAGCGCTTGTTTCCCTCGCGGACAGAGACGAGCGGGCGAGGCAGAAGCAGGGCACGACGGCGGCAGCGGGGACTTGTCGAGGCGGCGGGGCCGAGGGACTTGGGTGGCGGGGAGGACCGAGAACAGTGGAGATGGCCGGGACTCGACGGATCTGGCCAGCGATTGGACTTGGCGGTGATTGGAGCTTCGGGACGCCCTGGTTGCGCCTGTCCAACAGAGAAGACAGGGAGAGCAGGGGAGGTTAGAGAAACAGGAATGAGGGGAAGGATGAAGGAGAGGGCGCGACGGGGGCCTGCCTGCTGGGGGCGCCTGGTCTCGGGTCCCCGGCGCATGGTGACGGAGACGAGACGCTCCTGCGCGAGCAGAGGAGGAGCTCGACACATGGGCTCGGGCGCTCGCTCGTGGCTGACTTCGGCAGCAGGGAAGGAAGGCGTGAGCAAGCAGGGAGCTCAGGGTAGGAGGCCTCGGGCGTCAGCTTGGCGGGACCCACGCAGGCGACCTTGAGGGCGAGCAGCAGATCAACGTAGGCAGTGGCTCGCTGCAACGCAGGGACGAGGCGGTGATGTACTTGGCGCGATCTCCAGTGACGCGGGAAAGGCGAGGGAGGACGGAGTTGGGCGGATCCGGGCAAGGAAGACCTTGGACGAGCGCGAGGCTTGGAGCGGAGTAAGCTGCAGGAGGATTCCGGCGAGGTGAGGTGGTCGTGGATGAGGAGGCTGCGGCCTCGGACGCCGGCACGGAAGAAGCGGAGGACTCGGGGCTGCAACTGCTGGCTCTTGTGGACGCGGGCGACGACGGCTGCGGGCGGCCGGACGCGTCCAGGAGCAAGGGAGGAGGAGGCACCAGGCTACGCTGGGATCTGACGAGGCTGCTGGTTGGTCCGGGAGGTATCTCGAGGGGGACTTGGTGGAGAGAATTTGGATCGGGAGGAGATCCCGAGGTGGAAGAGGAGCGGCGGCGGGGAGGGACAAACCTCCTAGGTTTTAGGGTTAGCTAGATTAGGTATGGGGTGGTTTATATATAGCATAAAGAGAGTGGTTTTAGTCCGTCCGATCGTAATCGGGCGGTCGAGAATAAATAGGTTAGGTAGCCCAAATAAGAAAACGGAGATATTATATAGATGTTCGGGGATGATCCGAATCCAACGGTGATGACTGAGCAGGTCGGGTTCGGGGCAGCTTTCGGACGCGTGCGAGAGGTTTGAGCACTGTATAGAGAGACTCCGATTAAGGCAAGAGGGAAAACGAAGAACAAGGTTGATCTCGGAACGGTCAACAAAAGCAAGGGGGAACGTGGCAACTACGAGCGGATGCAAGTTTTAAAAACAATGAAGACAACGAGTGCCGATGCAATGCGGATGATGCCATGATGAGATGCAACAAACAAATAAAAAACACAACTGACTCAAAAAACAAGGAAGGCATCTGGAGCGTCGGTCTTGGGGCGTTACACCAGGGGCAACGCTCCAGAATGACCTCGAGTCCCTGATGACTCGACTTAATGAGATTCCCGGTCGAGTGCAGGAATGGAAGAAGTCTTCTTCTCGGTGCGGCACTGATGTAGCTCTGTCTTTGGTTCGTGCCCACTGCAAGGAAGCGCGAGAAGAGAAGCTGGCAGCGATCAAGGTTGCCAACACCAAGAAGCATGACTTCCAATCTTTCATGGAGACCTTCATTGCTGCTGCCACTTGGATTGCCGACGGAATCGACCTGGACGAATTCGTCGAGCCTGCCAGCCCTCCTCCTGCGGAGTGAGCAGACTTTTATGCCCCACTTTAAATTTGCCCCGGAATGCCGAGTGATTTTGTAAACGTAAAACTCCTTCGGGCTTGATGCCCGAGTACTTTAATCCACGATCGAAACCTTAGGATTTATCTGAATTTGGTTTATCTCCGAATATGCTTGTGCTTGCCCTCGAGTGGAATTTGTTCTACACTCGGAATATTTTTCTACTTGAGATGCACCTCCGGGGAAGAGGATCCAGTCAACCGGCATCTCGTCGTCCTTGCCGATGAGGATGAAGCGCATGTTATACTTGTGGCGCAGCTCTGAGGAGAAGGTTGTAGTCGACCTACACCTCGTCGTCCTTGCAGATAAGGATGGAGCGCACGTTATACTTGTGGCGCAGCTCTGAGGAGAAGGTTGCATTCGACCTGCACCTCGTCGTCCTTGCGGATAAGGATGGAGCGCACATTGTATTTGTGGCGCACCGAGGAGAAGGTTGCAGTCGACCTGCACCTTCAGTCCTTGCTGATAGGGATGTGTTTCAAACTTAGGCGAGTACTGGACTGCAGCTAAACCTCCGAGTGGGAGGGTTGCTCACCACTCGGTGGGATTTTTCTAACTTAGGCGAGTACTGTACTGCAGCTAAGCCCCCGAGTGGGAGGCTTGCTCACCACTCGGCAGGATTTTTCTAACTTAGGCGAGTACTGGACTGCAGCTAAGCCCCCGAGTGGGAGGCTTGCTCACCACTCGGCAGGATTTTTCAAACTTAGGCGAGTACTGGACTGCAGCTAAGCCCCCGAGTGGGAGGCTTGCTCACCACTCGGTAGGATTTTTCAAACTTAGGTGAGTACTGGACTGCAGCTAAGCCCCTGAGTGGGAGGCTTGCTCACCACTCGGTAGGGTTTTTCAAACTTAGGCGAGTACTGGACTGCAGCTAAGCCCTCGAGTGGGAGGCTTGCTCCCCACTCGGTAGGATTTTTCAAACTTAGGCGAGTACTGGACTGTAGCTAAGCCCCCGAGTGGGAGGCTTGCTCACCACTCGGTAGGATTTTTCAAACTTAGGCGAGTACTGGACTGCAGCTAAGCCCCCGAGTGGGAGGCTTGCTCACCACTCGGTAGGATTTTTCAAACTTAGGCGAGTACTGGACTGCAGCTAAGCCCCTGAGTGAGAGGCTTGCTCACCACTCGGTGGGATTTTTCAAACTTAGGCGAGTACTGGACTGCAGCTAAGCCCCCGAGTGGGAGGCTTGCTCACCACTCGGTAGGATTTTTAAAACTTAGGCGAGTACTGGACTGCAGCTAAGCCCCCGAGTGGGAGGCTTGCTCACCACTCGGTAGGATTCTTAAAACATAGGCGAAACGGATTCGCGCCTAAGCCCCGAGTGGGAGGGTTGCTCACCACTCGGTAGGATTTTTAAAACTTAGCTGAAGCGGATTCATGGCTAAGTCACCCACTGGGGGATTTCAGACATAAATATAAGCAACGACAATCATTTTAGAAGACTGTTAAACTCTTGTCTTTGATAAACAAACTACAAAGGTATTTCTTATTACACCTCAACAGACTGAGTGTTTAAGTATAAAAGGGGCGGAGCAGCTCCGCATTCCAAGCGCGCGGCTCGTCTTTCTTGTGCTCGACATTGTAAAGGTAGTACGCTCCGTTGTGGAGTACTCTGGTGACAATGAAGGGGCCTTCCCAGGCAGGAGCAAGCTTGTGTGGCTTCTGCTGATCCACTCGGAGAACCAAGTCTCCCTCCTGAGATGCCCGACCCCTCACGTTTCTGGCATGGAATCGACGCAGGTCTTGCTGATAGATGGTCGACCGGATCAAGGCCGTATCTCTTTCCTCTTCCAGGAGATCAACTTCATCTTGCCGTGCCTGTTCCGCTTCATCTTCTGAGAAAAGCTCAACTCGGGGTGCATTGTGAAGCAAGTCACTCGGGAGTACAACCTCAGCTCCATAGACCAAGAAGAATGGAGTTCGGCCAGTCGACCGATTGGGAGTTGTCCTCAATCCCCAAAGCACTGATCAAAGTTCATCAACCCAGGCGCCTGCTACGTGCTTGAGATCACGCATCAGTCGGGGTTTCAATCCTTTGAGAATCAGTCCGTTCGCTCTTTCAGCTTGTCCATTCGACTGGGGGTGGGCGACTGAAGCATAGTCGTCTCGAGTGCCTTGGGAAGCACAGAAGGCTCTGAACTCATCAAAATTGAAGTTCGACCCATTGTTAGTGATGATGCTGTGCGTAACATCATATCTGAATGTTAACTCTCTGATGAAACTAACAGCAGTACTGGCTTCAAGGTTTTTGATAGGTTTGGCTTCAATCCATTTGGTGAATTTGTCGACTGCTACGAGCACATGAGTGAAGCCGCTCTTACCAGTCCTCAGAGGTCCAACCATATCCAATCCCCAAACAGCAAAGGGCCAGACGAGTGGAATGGTCTTCAGTGTTGATGCAGGCTTGTGAGACATGTTGGAGTAAAACTGGCAACCTTCACATTTGTCGACTATTTCTTTTGCCATCTCATTTGCTCGTGGCCAATAAAATCCTGCTCGGTTTGCTTTGGCCACAATGGTCCGAGAGGACGCATGGTGACCACAGGTCCCCGAGTGGATGTCATTGAGGATCACTCGACCTTCTTCTGGTGTTATGCATTTCTGGCAGACTCGAGTCACACTTTCTCTGAACAATTGCCCTCTTATGACAGTAAATGCTTGGGATGGACGGACGATCTGTCGAGCCTCTTCTTCATCCTCTAGGAGTTCCCTCCTGAAAATTATGAAATGTACGGCACTGTCCAGTCGAGAGTGATGACCAAAACCTGCATGATCAAGTCGACCACGGCTGGGACTTCGACTTCAGTCGGATCAGTGGCACTCTTTGGTTGCGGGGGCTCTTCAGTGAAAGGATCTTCTTGAACCAAAGGTGTATGAATGTGCTCCAAGAACACGTTGTTGGGAATGGCTTACCTCTTGGAACCTATCTTCGCCAGATCATCGGCTGCTTGATTTTTCAGTCGGGGTATATGATGGAGCTCTAACCCCTCAAACTTCTTCTCTAACTTTCTCACTGCATTACAATAGCTAGTCATACCTGGGCTTCTGACGTCCCACTCCTTCATCACTTGATTGACCACTAAATCCGAGTCGCCATAGACCATGAGGCGATGGACGCCGAGTGAAATGGCCATACGCAACCCGTACAAAAGTGCTTCGTATTCAGCTTCATTGTTGGAGGAGTCAAAGTGAATCTGGAGAACATAGCTGAGTTTGTCACCTCAGGGGGATACCAACACCACCCCAGCACCAGAACCATTCAGCATCTTGGATCCATCAAAGAACATGGTCCAATGCTCCGAGTGAACCTGAGTCGGAAGTTGCTGTTCGATCCACTCGGCGAGGAAATCTGCTATTGCTTGGGACTTGATAGCTTTCTTTGCCTCAAACTTGATATCCAAGGGAAGGAGTTCAATCGCCCACTTTGCCACTCGACCAGTTGCATCTCTGTTGTTTAGAATCTCTGATAATGGTGCGTCACTGATGACTGTAATGGAGTGATCAGAGAAATAATGTGAAACCTTCTTCGTGGTCATGTAAATCCCATAAACAAGCTTCTGATAATGTGGATATCTTTGCTCTGATGGAGTCAGAACTTCAGAAACATAATATATTGGGCGCTGAACTTTATAGGCTTTTCCTTCTTCTTCCCGCTCGACCGTGAGTACTGTACTGACAACTTGTCCAGTGGCTACAATGTAAAGCAGCAAAGGCTCTTTGCTGATTGGAGCAGCGAGCACCAGCTGGGTGGAAAGTAGGGCTTTGAGCTCTGCAAACGCTGCATCAGCTTCAGGAGTCCACTCGAACTTATCACACTTCTTCATCAGTCGGTAAAGAGGCAATGCCTTTTCACCGAGGCGAGAAATGAATCGACTCAAGGCGGCCAAACAACCAGTAAGCTTCTGGACATCATGCACACGCACAGGACGTTTCATCCGGAGTATAGCACCAACTTTCTCTGGGTTAGCATCGATCCCTCGTTCGGAAACAAGGAAACCGAGTAACTTTCCGCCAGGAACTCCGAAATGTGCACTTTGATGGATTAAGCTTGATACCAAACCTTCTGAGGTTGGCAAAAGTTTCAGCAAGGCTAGCCAGCAGGTCGGAACCCTTACGTGACTTGACCACAATGTCATCCAGGTATGCTTCCACATTCCGACTGATTTGAGTGAGCAAACACTTCTGAATCATCCTCATGAATGTGGCTCCGGCGTTCTTCAGGACGAATGGCATGGTGACATAGTAGAAGCATCCAAATGGAGTAATGAAAGCCGTTTTTATCTCATCGGGTCCATACAGTCGGATCTGATGATACCCGGAATAGGCGTCCAGAAAAGACAATCGCTCACATCCCGTGGTCGAATCGAAAATTTGGTCGATGCGGGGGAGAGGAAAATGATCATTCGGGCAGGCCCGATTGATATGCTTAAAATCAATCCACATGCGAAGTGAGTCGTCCTTCTTAGGGACCATAACAACATTGGCGAGCCACTCGGAGTGGTAAATCTCTCGGATGAACTCAGCTGCCAGGAGCCGAGCCACTTCTTCACCAATTGCTTTTCTCTTCTGTACGATGGACCGTCGAAGATGTTCCTTGACTGGTTTTACTTTCGGGTCCACTCGCAAACGATGCTCAACCAGTCCCCTGGGCACACCCGGCATGTCAGAAGGTTTCCATGCAAAGATGTCCCAGTTCTCACGGAGGAACTGGATGAGCGCTTCTTCCTATTTGCTGTCGAGTGATGTTGAACTATGAGTAGGAGCAGCATTAGGGTCAGTCGGGTGAATATGAATCGGCTTGGTTTCACCGGACGACTGAAATGCAGAATCAGTGGCAGGCTTCTTGGAGCGCAACAAATCACTCGGATCTGCGTTCTTCCGGTATTCTTGCATTTCGACTGCTGCCATTTGTGCATCGGCGATTTTCGAGCCCTTCTAGAAGCACTCTTCTGCCTTCTGCCGATTGCCAGTGATAGTGATCACTCCTCTGGGACCAGGCATTTTCAACTTGAGGTACACGTAACATGGTCGAGCCATGAAACGTGCATAGGCAGGCCAACCCAGAATGGCATGATAAGCACTCTGGAAATCCACTACTTCAAATGTCAACTTTTCTTTGTGGTAATTCTTGGAATCACTGAAAACCACATCAAGGGCGATCGGCCGAGTGATTCAGCCTTCTTGCCAGGTATGACGCCATGGAAACTCATATTGCTTTCACTATGCTTGGACATCGGAATGCTCATTCCCTTCAAGGTCTCAGCATACAGGATATTTAGGCCACTGCCACCATCCATCAGCACTTTAGTCAGTCGAGTGCCTTCAACAACTAGGTCGACTACCAGTGCTTGCCTCCCAGGGGTGGCTATACGTGCTGGATGGTCCGACTGGTCGAATGTGATGGCAGTCTAGGACCACTTCAAATAACTTGGCGTTGCCGGAGCAACCATGTTCACCTCTCTGTTTATAACTTTCAGCCGACTTTTGCTTTCAACGTTAGCAAAAATCATCAGACTGGAATTGACGTTGGGAAAACCATCATCGTCTTCTTCCTTATCCTCACCCTTGTCTGACTCCCTTTCCTTCTCCTTTGGCTGTTTCTCTCGGAATTGCTGGATCAGGAGCCGACACTGTCGAGTGGTGTGTTTAGGGTAAATCAGATTACCCTCTTCATCTTTCTTGATGTGATGTGACAGGGTAAATCCAACACATCATTTCCAGCTTGATATTTCACTATCTTGGGGTTCCAGGGCCCTTTGGGCTTCCCCTTGAACTTTCCTTGAGCCACCACTAAAGCCTCACCAGGAGCAGCTGGTTTGGCCTTGCGCTTCTGCTTCCGATTGGAATTCCCTCCTCCAGTTTCCTGGGCGACTGTTTTATGTTTGCCGCTCCGGAGTCGGTCTTCCTCTTCACCATTAGCATACTTGGTGGCGATCTCCATCATCCGGGACAAAGACATATCTCCTGTCCGACCGAATTTCAGATTCAACTCTGGATACTTAACACCTTCCTTGAAGGCACAAACTGCTTGGTGATCTGACACATTCTCCACTGTATGATGCAATGTGATCCATCTCTGGATGTAAGCTCTCAAGGTCTCATTCGGTTTCTGCACGTAGGACTACAATTCTGTTAACCCTGTCAGCCGTTTGCAAGTGCCCTCGAAGGTTCTAACAAACACTCGGGCGAGTTCTTCCCAACTGTATATGCTGCCAGGTGCTAACTTATTCAACCACGCTCTGGCTGAGCCTTCCAACATCAGAGGAAGGTTTTTCATGGCCACTTCATCATTGCCGCCACCGATCTGCACAGCCACTCGGTAGTCCTCAAGCCAAGTGTCAGGCTTGGACTCACCGGTGAACTTGCTGACTCTAGTCGCCAACCTGAAGATGGGAGGAATCACCGCAGCCCTGATGGCTCTGCTAAAGCACTCTGGGCCTGAAACATATACTCTGCTGCCAGTCGGGTGATCTCTGTCATGACCCGCTCTGTGTGCTCTGTTTCTGTCGACCAGACGTTGAACAAGAATAGATCTCGCATCAAAGCCCGGCTCCCTGGGATCGACCGGAATTCTTTGCCCACCACTGTGAGGGCGTCTGTCATCGTGCTGCCGAGGCGCATATGACCCACTCCTCGGGGGAGGTGTGGGCACTCGACGACGATATTCGTGGTCGAGTCGGCGATCATACTGCTCACGGTTTCTGTACTGATCTCGCCGGTCTCCACCTCCCTCACGCCGCGGGGGCGATCTTGGGCTGTGAGCCGACTGAACTGTGTCTGACATCACGGACCTGCTATGAATCCTATTCCGCGACTCAGATACTACTGTGCTCCTGCTTCCTGGAGTAAAGCCCGGATCTGCATCAAACCTCTGCCAGCTTCTGACTGGGAAGGCTGAATCGACGCTGTTATTCGGGCTGCAGCTGTGAGATTCTGAATCGGGGTTCGGTATACCTGAGTTGGAGGCGGAAAAAGCTGTCGTCGACTGGACTCAGGAATCCGTTGCCGAGCATGCTCGTTGAGTGCGTGCTGGAGGTTCTCCAGTCGAGTGCGCTTACCCAGTTGGCCAGGCACGCCTCCTCCATGGCCCGGGCCTCGGGGGTTTCTCCAACGATAGGAGTGTGAAGTGCATCCATGTTGCGGCGGCGAAGCTCTTCCCTCTGCTGCGAAGAGAGGGGCTCGGGGCGGTACTCCTCGTGGACACGAGACGGATCGCCGCCGCCATCGCCTCCGTCGTCGCGGGGGAAGCCGGGAGGACTACACGGTCCGTTGACCATCAGGACTTCCGCCGCGGGGTCACTTCTGTCGCACTTGGATGCAGTCTCGACGGAGCCAGTCGAACAGGCCGTAGAGAGTTTCATCGGGCTCGATTGCCGCGACTTGTGGGTGGCCGATTGGCGGGCCACCGCATGTCTCACCCACCGCTGGAGCCGCGACCGACCGGAACGCTTGCGCCGGCGAACAGCGGGGAGCGAGGACGCCACAGGAGCCGACCGATACTGAGTCGACGGCTGCCGAAGAAGGACGCCGCGGACGCAAGCACGAAAGTGCGTTGCCCCGCGGACGGGGAGCGCCTCGACGTTGAGTGGATCCTCTTGGAGCCAAGCGGAGTCGTCGGCGATGAACCTGAGCGCGCCGAGACGGATCTTGCGGCCCTCAGCCAATCCTCCGCCAGAAACCATGATGATGGGAATCGAAAAAATCACAACTTCTACAACAAGTTGCTAAGACACCTGCCCCATGGTGGGCGCCAACTGTCGTGGATCTAAGACTGACAGTAGAATTGGGGGTATGAATGAGGAGGCAAGATCCTAGCTATGGCGAAGTTGTACACGCGAGTTTTACAAGTTTAGGCCCTTCGTGGAGGAAGTAATAGCCCTACGTCTCGGAGCCCGGAGGCGGTCGACTGGATTATGCGCGTGTGAGTTACAGGGGGTGCGAACCCTTGTCCTAGAGGAGGGGTGGCTTATATAGAGTGCGCCAGGACCCCAGCTCTCCTCTGTTACACGGGGTTCAATGTGCATAAAGAAGGAGCATTACAGGTAACATCTGTTATAAAGTGCTATAAATGATCATTAAGTCTAAGAGTAAATGCCCGACCGTTGCCATGCAGACTGACTTTAGATCTTCCGTATGTCGAGTGGTTTCCGTTATGGTCGAGTGACTGTGATTCTTCCGAGTGGAATGTTTATGGTCGAGTGGATGATGGTACCCTTCGAATACTTCTGGCTTTAGGGTGATGTCCTTGGGAGGGTGTCTAGGTCAGGCCTATGACCCTACCCTAGGTACATAGCTTCATCACGTGCTCTAGCTCTTGTCATGGGTCCACATGGTGCTTTATGTGTTGGTGTAGAGTCCATTGGGATGACGGAAGGATCCTCCGCATCATATCCCCCCCTTGGGAAAGATCTGTCCGCGGATCGTGATCATCATCAACATGGTACTTGGCCTAGTCCTTGATGTTGAAGATGTCGCTTATGTTGTACTTGTCGCGTGGGATGTCGATCTTGTAGGTGATGTCATTATAGCGTGCTAGCACCTTGAAGGGTCCATCGGCTCGTGGTAGTAGCTTGGACTTGCGTTTGTTGGTGTCGGCGTTCTGGGAACGGGGGTTCCCAGACATGCCTTCCAGCGGCCCACGGCGTGGCTGTGCTGGCGGGCCTGTACGGCCCATCTTCATCAACAAGGCATTCAAGACCCTCGCGAGGCGGATGACGCAAGACCTCCTCAGGAGCGACCTCACCGGGCGGCCTCACGAGGAGCAGAGATATCAAGGCAGGGCAAACCTCGCGATGCTCTCGTGACGTGAGCCGTGACAATCAAGATCAGGCGGGCGCCAGCGCGCGCGGCGTCCTTGTTTCCTCTTTGGTGCTAAGGAGGCCAGCGCAGGCACGGAGTACCGAGGCATCAGGAAAAGGTTTCCATATCAGTGCAACGAGACCAAGACCAGCAGGATAGCAAGACGGAGGTCACCGTGGAGCCCAAGACGGCGTCACCACCAGAGCTTTCCACAGGCGAAGACCGCTTTTGTCAGGATAAGCCGTACTAGCTGCCCCCTTTCAAACTAGCCGTAGTTGGCTCCCTTCCCGCTCAATATTTGGTGAGAGGACCAGGGCCTATATAAGTAGAACTAGCCACCACAATGGGGGCGGGATCGCATCTGATCGAGGCAATCCTTGGCCACACACCGAACACAAGAACACCCCAACCTCAGGAGGCCGTTCTTCCCCTTGTACTGTTCATCATCAGCCCAAGAGGCAATCCACCACCACCACACTAGAGTAGGGTATTACACCACAGCGGTGGCCCGAACCAGTATAAATCTTGTGTCTTTGTGTTGTGAGTTCGTCGAGTTCGTCCGCGAGATCTTAGCGAGCTAGGGCGTAGATCGATAGGAGGAAATCTCCGCGTGCACCCCAGTGTTCGAACCTTGAGGGTTTTGTCGGAACCTGTGATCCGACATTTGGTGCGCCAGGTAGGGGTGCGCCGAAGCTTCCTTTTCGTCGCTTCGTGTCCAGTTGTTCCGTCATCTCCATGGCGGACGCTCGTCGTGCTCGTGCTAAGTGTTGGGCTGCCCTGGCAACCCGCGTCGCTCGGACGGCTCCCGCCGGTGGGCCACCTCGTCGTTCCCCGTCTCCTGCCGCCAACACCGCCACCGGCCCGGCGGGGAACGAGCAGCAGGCGTCCTCTTTGCACCCCTCGGTGCGGCAGGACGGGCGCACCGCCACTCCATCGCTGACTCTCGCTGGTTCGTCGTCCCATGCTCGTCGCACTCCCATGGACGCACGGGCCATGCTCCTCATGGAGCACGAGCTCCTGCGCTACCGCCCGGTCGACGATCTCGACGAGGACTAGCTCGACCGCGTCGCCGAGCTTGTCCGTGCCGCAGGGGGCTTTCCTGTGTTGTCCCTATCTCCGCCAGGCCCTACGCCAGCTTCAAGCGACGCTGCTCATGCAGCACCACCGCCGCCTCCGCCTCAAGATGGCGCCTTGGCGCCAAGGCGTGCAGCTCTGCGACGCGATCCGCCACGTCCGGTGCCCGCACGTGAAGAAGGAAGCTGCCAAGAAGTCGCTCGACCGCAAGAGAACGCTCTACCACTCCTCACACCTCCGCGCCAGGATTGTCTGCCACGGCAGGCCCCCGCGCCACTTGCCATAGCGGTGCGTGGGCACCAAGACCAAGCTCCACCCCCAAGACGGGCCCCGGCGACAACGGCCGGCTGCCGCGCCTTCACCCCGAGTTGCGTAGCGTCGCCTGGCCAGGCAAGTTCAAGCCAGATCTGCCTCCTCGCTACGACGGCACCCTCGACCACGCGGAGTTCTTGCAGCTCTACGAGCTGAGCATCGAGGAGGCCAACGGTGATGAGAAAGTCATGGCGAACTGGTTCCCTATAGCGCTCAAAGACGGCGCCTGTTCGTGGCTCCTGAACCTGCCTCAGGGCTCGATCTCCTCCTGGGACGAGATGCGCGGCCGCTTCGTCGCCAACTTCTAGGGCACTCGCGACCGCCCGCCGGTCGCGGGTGACCTGCGCAGCATCAATCAACAACCAGGAGAGATCCTCCAGAAGTACATCCAGCGCTTCGACAACACTCGCCTCAAGATCCCCAAGGTGACGGACGAGGCCATCATCTCCGCGTTTTTCGACGGCGTCCGCGACGTCAAGATGAAGGAAGAGCTCGCTACCCACGAGGAGCTGTGCACATCTCAGGAGCTGTTCAACCTGGCGACCAAGTGCGCAAGAGCCAAGGAGGGACCCCTTTCCTTCCTCGAGCTTCCAGCTGCGGGCGCGGGGGAGAAGAAAGCCAAGGCCAAGGACGTGAAACACAAGGAAGCAGCCATGCTCGCAGCGGAGCTGGACACCAAGCGAGGCAGGGACCAGCCCGAGTCATCCAAGAGCAGCTGACCGTTCTGCGCCTTCCACAACCTGAACACCCACAACACCAGTGACTGTCAAGAGCTCAGAGCCATTCGTGAAGGACGCTTCGGCCGACGCCCCGAGCGCAGCGACCGGGGCTACGGCCGAGGAGGAGGACGTGGAGGCGGACGCTGGGACGACCGTGGCCCGCGCCAGGAGTGGCGCGATAGGCCTCGTGAGGACCGCTGGCATGATCATCCTCGCGAGGGCGCCTGGAGGGACCAGCCTCGTGAGGATCGTCCTTAGGGCAACGCCGGTCTTCCCCCGCTGCCGCCACCACCAAGAAGGAATGACAACCACCATCAAGACGAGGGGGCTGAGAGCTTCCAGGAGCCGCGTGCAATCGCCTGCATCTTGGGCAGAGCTCAGGGCCCAGCCTCGCAGCGTATCTTCAAACAGTTTGCTCGTGAGGTGAATGCAGTCCTTGAGGGAGTCCTGGATTAGGGGGTCCTCGAACAGCCGGACTATATACTTTGGCCGGACTGTTGGACTATGAAGATACAAGAAGACATCGTCCCATGTCCGGGTGGGACTCTCCTTTGCGTGGAAGGCAAGCTTGGCAATTCGGATATGTAGATCTCCTCCCTTGTAACCGACTCTGTGTAACCCTAGCCCCCTCCGATGTCTATATAAACCGGAGGGTTTAGTCCGTAGGACAACAACAATCATAATCATAGGCTAGCTTCTAGGGTTTAGCCTCTACGATCTCGTGGTAGATCAACTCTTGTAATACTCATATCATCAAGGTCAATCAAGCAGGAAGTAGGGTATTACCTCCATCGAGAGGGCCCGAACCTGGGTAAACATTGTGTCCCCCGCCTCCTATTACCATCTGCCTTAGACGTACAGTTCGGGACCCCCTACCCGAGATCCGCCGGTTTTGACACCGACATTGGTGCTTTCATTGAGAGTTCCACTGTGTTGTCACGATAAAGGTTTGATGGTTCCTTCGATCATCGGCAACGATGCGATCCAGCGTGAGGTTTTTCTCCCTGGACAGATCTTCGTATTCGGCGGCTTCATACTACGGGCCAACTCGCTTGGCCATCTGGAGCAGATCGAGAGCTACGCCCCTAGCCATCAGGTCAGGTTTGGAAGCTTGAACTATACTCACGACATCCGCGGAGACTTGATCTCCGATGGATTCGAGCCCATGTCAGGTGCGCCGCACAGTCACAACGAGCATGACTTAGCTCTGCCGTCGGACGGTGTTCGGGAGATCACACCTGTGGCTACTCCGGCCCTCAATCCGGAGCAGATTGCGCAGCCAGAGGACGGGTGGATGGACCCCGCCACGGAGGCCGCACACTCAGCGGCGATAGAGCCGAATACTGACTTCACCTCCTACGAGACCTGTGTTGCCGGACCCTTGGACTCGTCCCCGGCCACGGGCTCTGAACCGCCTGCGTCCGTGCCTATCGAATCTGATTGGGCGCCGATCATGGAGTTTTCCTCCGCGGATATCTTTCAGCACTCGCCCTGGGCGATGTGCTGAATTCATTAAGGTCTCTCTCCTTGTCAGGAGGCCCTTGGCCGAACTATGTCCGGCTCGAGTAGGAAGCGGACGACAAAGAAATTCGTTCCCCACCCACCACCCACTTAATAGCCACTGTCGACGACTTAACCAACATGCGCGATTTCGGCTCCGAAGACATCGACGGTATGGATGACGATGCAGGAGAAGAACAGGAACCACCGCCCACAGTGTTGGGGAACGTAGCAGAAATTCAAAATTTTCTACGCGTCACCAAGATCAATCTATGGAGTACTCTAGCAACGAGGGGAAGGGGAGTGGATCTACATACCCTTGTAGATCGCGATGCGGAAGCGTTGCAAGAACGCGGATGAAGGAGTCGTACTCGTAGCGATTCAGATCGCGGTTGATTCCGATCTAAGCACCGAACCACGGCGCCTCCGCGTTCAACACACGTGCAGCCCGGTGACGTCTCCCACGCCTTGATCCAGCAAGGTGAGAGGGAGAGGTTGGGGAAGACTCCATCCAGCAGCAGCACGACGGCGTGGTGGTGATGGAGGAGCGTGGCAATCCCGTAGGGCTTCGGCAAGCACCGCGGGAGAGGAGCAGGAGGGAGAGGGGTAGGGCTGCACCGAAAGAGAGACGTTCTCGTGTGTCTTGGGCAGCCCAAACCTCAACTATATATAGGGGGGGAGGGGGCTGCGCCCCCCTCTAGGGTTCCCACCCCAAGAGGAGGCGGCCAGCCCTAGATCTCATCAAGGGGGGCGGCCAAGGGGAGGAGAGGGGGGGCGCCCCACTAGATGGGCCCTAAGGCCCATCTGGACCTAGGGTTTGCCCCCTCCCACTCTCCCATGCGCCTTGGGCCTTGGTGGGGGGGCGCACCAGCCCACTTGGGGCTGGTCCCCTCCCACACTTGGCCCACGCAGCCTTCTGGGGCTGGTGGCCCCACTTGGTGGACCCCCGGGACCCTCCCGGTGGTCCCGGTACATTACCGATATCACCCGAAACTTTTCTGGTGACCAAAACAGGACTTCCCATATATAAATCTTTACCTCCGGACCATTCCGGAACTCCTCGTGATGTCCGGGATCTCATCCGGGACTTCGAACAACATTCGGTAACCACGTATATCTTTTCCCTATAACCCTAGCGTCATCGAACCTTAAGTGTGTAGACCCTACGGGTTCGGGAACCATGCAGACATGACCGAGACGTTCTGCGGTCAATAACCAACAGCGGGATCTGGATACCCATGTTGGCTCCCACATGTTCCACGATGATCTCATCGGATGAACCACGATGTCGGGGATTCAGTCAATCCCGTATGCAATTCCCTTTGTCTATCGGTATGTTACTTGCCCGAGATTCGATCGTCGGTATCCCTATACCTTGTTCAATCTCGTTACCGGCAAGTCTCTTTACTCGTTCCGTAACTCACATCATCCCGTGATCAACTCCTTGGTCACATTGTGCACATTATGATGATGTCCTACCGAGTGGGCCCAGAGATACCTCTCCGTTTACACGGAGTGACAAATCCCAGTCTCGATTCGTGCCAACCCAACAGACACTTTCGGAGATACCTGTAGTGCACCTTTATAGTCACCCAGTTACGTTGTGACGTTTGGTACACCCAAAGCATTCCTACAGTATCCAGGAGTTGCACAATCTCATGGTCTAAGGAAATGATACTTGACATTAGAAAAGCTCTGAGCAAACGAACTACACGATCTTGTGCTAGGCTTAGGATTGGGTCTTGTCCATCACATCATTCTCCTAATGATGTGATCTCGTTATCAACGACATCCAATGTCCATGGTCAGGAAACCGTAACCATCTATTGATCAACGAGCTAGTCAACTAGAGGCTTACTAGGGACATGGTGTTGTCTATGTATCCACACATCTATCTGAGTTTCCTATCAATACAATTCTAGCATGGATAATAAACGATTATCATGAACAAGGAAATATAATAATAACCAAATTATTATTGCCTCTAGGGCATATTTCCAACAGTCTCCCACTTGCACTAGAGTCAATAATCTAGTTCACATCACCATGTGATTAACACTGACAGGTCACATCACCATGTGACCAACATCCAAAGAGTTTACTAGAGTCAACAATCTAGTTCACATCATTATGTGATTAACACTCAATGAGTTCTAGTTTGATCATGTTATGCTTGTGAGAGAGGTTATTAGTCGACGGGTCTGAACCTTTCAGATCCGTGTGTGCTTTACGAATATCTATGTCATCTTGTGGATGCTACCACGCGCTATTTGGAGCCATTTCAAATCATTGCTCTACTATACGAATCCGGTTTACTACTCAGAGTCATCCGGATTAGTGTCAAAGTTCGCATCGACGTAACCCTTTACGACGAACTCCTTTTCACCTCCATAATCGAGAAAATTCCTTAGTCCACTAGATACTAAGGATAAGTTTGACCGCTGTCATGTGATCCATTCCCGGATCACTATTGTACCCCTTGACCAACTCATGGCAAGGCACACTTCATGTGCGGTACACAGCATAGCATACTGTAGAGCCTACGTCTGAAGCATAGGGGACGACCTTCGTCCTTTCTCTCTCTTCTGCTGTGGTCAGGTCTTGAGTCTTACTCAATACTCACACCTTGTAACACAGCCAAAAACTCCTTCTTTGCTGATCTATTTTGAACTCTTTCAAAATCATGTCAAGGTGTGCGTTCTTTGAAAGTATCATCGGGCGTCTTGATCTATCTCTGTAGATCTTGATGCCCAATATGTAAGCAACTTTTATCTAGGTCTTCCTTTGAAAAACTCCTTTCAAACAACCCTTTATGCTTTCTAGAAATTTTACATCATTTCGGATCAACAATATGTCATTCACATATACTTATCAGAAATGTTGCAGCGCTCCCACTCACTTTATTGTAAATACAAGTTTCTAACAAACTTTGTATAAACCCAAAAACTTTGATCACTCCATCAAAGCGTATATTCTGACTTCGAGATGCTTGCTCTAGTCCATGGAAGGATCGCTGGAGCTAGCATACCTTTTAGCATCCTTAGGATTGACAAAACCTTTCTGATTGTATCACATACAACCTTTCCTTACGAAAACTGGTAAGGAAACTTGTTTTTGACATCCATCTGCCAGATTTCATAAATGCAGCTAATGCTAACATGATTCCGACGGACTTAAGCATCGCTACGGATGAGAAAATCTCATCGTAGTCAACTCCTTGAACTTGTGGAAATACTCTTTGCCACAAGTCCAGCTTCATAGACGGTAACATTACTGTCCATGTCCGTCTTCTTCTTAAAGATCCATTTATCTCGGATTTCATGGCTTCTAACCATTTGTCGGAATATGGGCCCACCATCGCTTCTCCATAGCTCGTAGGTTCATTGTTGTCTAACAACATGACTTTCAAGACAGGATCACGTACCACTTTGAAGTAGCACGCATCCTCGTCGTCCTACGAGGTTTGGTAGTGACTTGATCCGAAGTTTCATGATCACTATCATAAGCTTCCACTTCAATTGGTGTAGGTGCCACAGGAAACATCTTCCTGTGCCCTGCTACACACTAGTTGAAGTTATGGTTCAATAACCTCATCAAGTCTCCACCATCCTCCCACTCAATTCTTTCGAGAGAAACTTTTCCTCGAGAAAGGACCTGTTTCTAGAAGCAATTACTTTTTCTTCCAGATCTGAAATAGGAGGTATACCCACCTGTTTTGGGTATTCTATGAAGATGCATTTATCCGCTTTGGGTTCGAGTTTATCAGCCTGAAACTTTTTCACATAAACATCGCAGCCCCAAACTTTTAAGAAACGACAACTTAGGTTTCTCTAAACGGTGTCGTCTCAATGGAATTGCGTGATGCCCTTTTAAAGTGAATGCGGTTGTCTCTAATGCCTAACCCATAAACGATAGTGGTAATTCGATAAGAGACATCATGGTATGCACCATATCCAATAGGGTGCAGTTATGATGTTCGGACACACCATCACACTATGGTGTTCCAGGCGGTATTACTTGTGAAACACTTTCCACAATGTCTTAATTGTGTGCCAAACTCGTAACTCAGATACTCATCTCTATGATCATATCACAGACATTTTATCCTCTTGTCACGACGATCTTCAACTTCACTCTGAAATTACTTGAACCTTTCAATAATTCAGACTTGTGTTTCATCAAGTAAATACACTCAGCATCTACTCAAACCATCTGTGAAGTAAGAACATAACGATATCCACTGCATGCCTCAGCACTCATTGGACTGCATACATCAAAATGTATTACTTCCAATAAGTTGCTCTCTTGTTCCATCTTACTGAAAACGAGGCCTTTCAGTCATCTTGCCCATGTGGTATGATTTGCATGTCTCAAGTGATTCAAAATCAAGTGAGTCCAAACGGTCCATCTGCATGGAGTTTCTTCATGCATATATACCAATAGACATGGTTCGCATGTCTCAATCTTTTCAAAAACGACTGAGTCCAAAGATCCATCTACATGGAGCTTCTTCATGCGTTCTATACTAACATGACTCAAATGGCAGTGCCACAAGTATGTGGAACTATCATTACTATCTTATATCTTTTGGCATGAACATGTGTATCACTACGATCGAGATTCATTTTAGGTGCAAGACCATTGAAGGTATTATTCAAATAAACAGAGTAACCATTATTCTCCTTAAATGAATAACCGTATTGCGATAAACATAATCCAATCATGCTCAACGCAAACACCAAATCTCGATGGTAGAGGGAGCATGCGATGCTTGATCACATCAACCTTGGAAACACTTCCAACACATATCGTCATCTCACCTTTAGCTAGTCTCCGTTTATTCCGCAGCTTTTATTTCGAGTTACTAACACTTAGCAACCGAACCGGTATCTAATACCCTGGTGCTGCTAGGAGTACTAGTAAAGTACACATGTATATCCAATATACTTCTGTCGACCTTGCCTGCCTTCTCATCTACCGAGTATCTAGGGTAGTACTGCTTCAGTGACCGTTCCCCTCATTACAGAAGCACTTAGTCTCGGGTTTGGGTTCAACCTTGGGATTCTTCACTAGAGCAGCAAACGATTTGTTGTTTCATGAAGTGTCCCTTTTGCCCTTGCCTTCTAGAAACTAGTGGTTTTACTAACCATCAACAATTGATGCTCCTTCTTGATTTCTACTTTCGCGGTGTCAAACATCGCGAGTTGCTCAAGGATCATCATCTATCCTTGATATTTATAGTTCATCACGAAGCTCTAATAGCTTGGTGGCAGTGATTATGGAGAACCATCACTATCTCATCTGGAAGATTAATTCCCACTCGATTCAAGCGATTGTAGTTCTCAGACAATCTAAGCACATGCTCAACGATTGAGCTTTTCTCCCTTAGTTTGCAGGCTTAAGAAACTTGTCAGAGGTCTCATACCTCTTGACATGGGCACTAGTCTGAAATCCCAATTTCAGTCTTCGGAACATCTCATATGTTCTGCGACGTTTCAAAAACGTCTCTGGTGCCACAATTCTAAACCGTTAGCATTACGCACTGAACTATCACGTAGTCATCAAAACGTGTATGTAAGATGTTTCGTAACATCTACAGACGACGCTGAGGTTCAGCACACCGAGCGGTGCATTAAGGACATAAGCCTTCTGTGCAGCAATGAGGACAATCCTCAGTTTACGGACCTAGTCCGCATAATTGCTACAACCAACTTTCAACTAAATTTTCTCTAGGAACATATCTTAAATAGTAGAACTAAAGCGCAATGACATAATTTGTAAAGACCTTTTGACTATGTTCATGATAATGAAGTTCATCTAATTATTGAACTCCCACTCAGATAGACATCCCTCTAGTCATCTAAGTGATACATGATCCGAGCCAAACTAGGCCGTGTCCGATCATCACGTGAGACGGACTAGTCATCATCGGTGAACATCTCCATGTTGATCGTATCTGCTATACGACTCATGTTCGACCTTTCGGTCTCTTGTGTTCCGAGGCCATGTCTGTACATGCTAGGCTCGTCAAGTCAACCTAAGTGTTTTGCATGTGTTCCGAGGCCATGTCTGTACATGCTAGGCTCGTCAACACCCGTTGTATTCGAACGTTAGAATCTATCACACCCGATCATCACGTGGTGCTTCGAAACAACGAACCTTCGCAACGGTGCACAGTTAGGGGGAACACGTCTCTTGAAATTTTTTAGTGAGGGATCATCTTACTTACTACCGTCGTTCTAAGCAAATAAGATGCATAACATGATAAACATCACATGCAATCAAATAGTGACATGATATGGACAATATCATTTTGCTCCTTTGATCTCCATCTTCGGGGCACCATGATCATCTTTGTCACCGGCATGACACCATGATCTCCATCATTGTGTCTTCATGAAGTCGTCACACCAACGATTACTTCTACTTCTATGGCTAACGCGCTTAGCAATAAAGTAAAGTAATTTACATGGCGTTATTCAATGACACGCAGGTCATACAAAAAATAAAGACAACTCCTATGGCTCCTGTCGGTTGTCATACTCATCGACATGCAAGTCGTGATTCCTATTACAAGAATATGATCAATCTCATACATCACATATATCATTCATCACATCTTCTGGCCATATCACATCACATAGCACATGCTGCAAAAACAAGTTAGACGTCCTCTAATTGTTGTTGCAAGTTTTTACGTGGCTTGTATAGGTTTCTAGCAAGAACGTTTCTTACCAACGTAAAACCACAACGTGATATGCCAATTTCTATTTACCCTTCATAAGGACCCTTTTCATCGAATCCGTTCTGACTAAAGTGGGAGAGACAGACACCCGCTAGCCACCTTATGCAACTAGTGCATGTCAGTCGGTGGAACCTGTCTCACGTAAGCGTACGTGTAAGGTCGGTCCGGGCCGCTTCATCCCACAATGCCGCCGAAACAAGATAAGACTAGTAACGGCAAGAAGAATTGGCAACATCAACGCCCACAACTACTTTGTGTTCTACTCGTGCATAGAAACTACGCATAGACCTAGCTCATGATGCCACTGATGGGGAACGTAGCAGAAATTCAAAATTTTCTACGCATCACCAAGATCAATCTATGGAGTACTCTAGCAACGAGGGGAAGGGGAGTGGATCTACATACCCTTGTAGATCGCGATGCAGAAGCGTTGCAAGAACGCGGATGAAGGAGTCGTACTCGTAGCGATTCAGATTGCGGTTGATTCCGATCTAAGCACCGAACCACGGCGCCTCCGCGTTCAACACACGTGCAGCCCGGTGACGTCTCCCACACCTTGATCCAGCAAGGTGAGAGGGAGAGGTTGGGGAAGACTCCATCCAGCAGCAGCACGACGGTGTGGTGGTGATGGAGGAGCGTGGCAATCCCGCAGGGCTTCGCCAAGCACCGCGGGAGAGGAGGAGGAGGGAGAGGGGTAGGGATGCACCGAAAGAGAGACGTTCTCGTGTGTCTTGGGCAGCCCAAACCTCAACTATATATAGGGGGGAGGGGGCAGCGCCCCCCTCTAGGGTTCCCACCCCAAGAGGAGGCGTCCAGCCCTAGATCTCATCAAGGGGGGGCGGCCAAGGGGAGGAGAGGGGGGGGGGGCGCCCCACTAGATGGGCCCTAAGGCCCATCTGGACCTAGGGTTTGCCCCCTCCCACTCTCCCATGCGCCTTGGGCCTTGGTGGGGGGGGGCGCACCAGCCCACTTGGGGCTGGTCCCCTCCCACACTTGGCCCACGCAGCCTTCTGGGGCTGGTGGCCCCACTTGGTGGACCCCCGGGACCCTCCCGGTGGTCCCGGTACATTACCGATATCACCCGAAACTTTTCCGGTGACCAAAACAGGACTTCCCATATATAAATCTTTACCTCCGGACCATTCCGGAACTCCTCGTGACGTCCAAGATCTCATCCGGGACTCCGAACAACATTCGGTAACCACGTATATCTTTTCCCTATAACCCTAGCGTCATCGAACCTTAAGTGTGTAGACCCTACGGGTTCGGGAACCATGCAGACATGACCGAGACGTTCTCCGGTCAATAACCAACAGCGGGATCTGGATACCCATGTTGGCTCTCACATGTTCCACGATGATCTCATCGGATGAACCACGATGTCGGGGATTCAATCAATCCCGTATGCAATTCCCTTTGTCTATCGGTATGTTACTTGCCCGAGATTCGATCGTCGGTATCCCTATACCTTGTTCAATCTCGTTACCGGCAAGTCTCTTTACTCGTTCCGTAACTCACATCATCCCGTGATCAACTCCTTGGTCACATTGTGCACATTATGATGATGTCCTACCGAGTGGGCCCAGAGATACCTCTCCGTTTACACGGAGTGACAAATCCCAGTCTCGATTCGTGCCAACCCAACAGACACTTTCGGAGATACCTGTAGTGCACCTTTATAGTCACCCAGTTACGTTGTGACGTTTGGTACACCCAAAGCATTCCTACGGTATCCGGGAGTTGCACAATCTCATGGTCTAAGGAAATGATACTTGACATTAGAAAAGCTCTGAGCAAACGAACTACACGATCTTGTGCTAGGCTTAGGATTGGGTCTTGTCCATCACATCATTCTCCTAATGATGTGATCTCGTTATCAACGACATCCAATGTCCATGGTCAGGAAACCGTAACCATCTATTGATCAACGAGCTAGTCAACTAGAGGCTTACTAGGGACATGGTGTTGTCTATGTATCCACACATATATCTGAGTTTCCTATCAATACAATTCTAGCATGGATAATAAACGATTATCATGAACAAGGAAATATAATAATAACCAATTTATTATTGCCTCTAGGGCATATTTCCAACACACAGGGCGCTGGACTACCACCTCATCATATGATATATACATGGTGGACACCCCCAAAGAAAGCGATGGCAATAAGGCAATGGAGGATAGTCCCCTCGAGAAGCAATCTAAGCACCGGCGTCATCGGCGCCGCTATAAGCCCCGCCATAGCAAAAGCAGCAATACCAGCACAAGAGACAATAACGCTGCGGATAGTGCCGATGACAAAGACAATCCCCTCCAGCCAGGCTTCGAGCCGGTGGATGGGCAAGCTAGCCCTGAGGAACAGACAGCAGAAGGAGAATCAGAGGATGACAATTACATGCCTCTCTCCCAAGACGAGGTGAGCCTCGGTGACGAAGAATTTATTGTGCCTGAGGATCCCGTCGAGTAGGAGCGCTTGAAGTGTCGGCTTATAGCCACAGCAAAAAGCCTGAAGAAAAAGCAACAACAGCTTCAAGCTGACCAAGATCTGCTAGCGGATAGATGGACTGAGGTCCTAGCGGCCGAGGAATACAAACTCGAGTGCCCAACCAAAAGTTACCCAAAGCGCAGGTTGCTACCCCAACTCGAGGAGGAAGCATTAAAGCCTACGCTTCCAGCGTATGATGCGGCTGACCGGCCACCTCGTGGCTGAGACAAAGCGGCATATCAGGCCAAAGTCCAGCACGCACCCCGTCGCCAGTTAAACAAAAATACCAAGGCTCGGGGTAACACGCAGGACCTGCGAGACGTATTGGAAAACAAAGTAGGACATGCAAGATCGATCTACGGATCACGGGGGCGCACCCCATGCGTGACGACGACCATCACGCCGGATATACTAAAAGCAAATCCGGCAGGGCCGAATACAGCAGACAAGACTCGTATGAACTGCGTCGCGACATAGCCCGGCACAGAGGCGCCGCACACCCCCTATGCTTCATTGACGAAGTAATGGATCACGAATTCCCAAAAGGTTTTAAACCCGTGAACATGGAATCATATGATGGTACAACAGACACCGCGGTATGGATTGAAGATTTCCTCCTCCACAGCCACATGGCCCGTGGTGACGATCTACATGTCATCAAGTACCTCCCACTAAAACTCAAAGGGCCGGCCGGCAAACTCCATTGGCAGTTGGGAGAATTTGGAAGACGCATTCCTTGACAACTTCCAGGGCACTTATGTGCGACCACCGGATGCCGAGGACTTGAGTCACATAACCCAACAGGCGGGGGAATCATCCAGGAAATTCTGGACTCGGTTCCTAACTAAAAAGAACCAAATTGTCGACTGTCCGGATGCCGAAGCCTTAGCGGCATTTAAGCATAACATCCGCGATGAGTGGCTCGCGCAACACCTCGGCCAAGAGAAGCCGAAGTCCATGGCAGCCCTCACGACACTCATGACCCGCTTTTGTGCGGGCGAGGACAGCTAGCTGGCTTGTAGCAACAACACATCAAGAAACCCTGGCAATTCAGATGCCAAAGATAGCAACGGCAGGCCACGTCGCAACACACACAAGTGCCGCAACAACGGCGACAACGCCGAAGACACGGCAGTTAATGCCGGATTCAGTGGCTCTAAATCCGGTCAGCGGAAAAAGCCGTTCAAAAGAAGCAATGCGGGCCCGTCTAGTCTGGACCGTATACTCGATCGCTCGTGTCAAATTCACGGCACCCCTGATAAACCAGCCAACCACACCAACAGAGAATGCTGGGTGTTCAAACAGGCCGGCAAGTTGAATGCCGAAAACAAGGAAAAGGGGCTGCATAGTGACAACGAGAAGGAGCCCCGGCCGTCGAACACAGGAGGACAGAAGAAATTTCCTCCCCAAGTGAAAACGGTGAACATGATATACGCAACCCAGATTCCCAAGCGAGAACGGAAGCGTGCACTGAGGGACGTCTATGCGATGGAGCCAGTCGCCCCAAAATTCAACCCATGGTCTTCTTGTCCGATCACCTTCGATGGCAGGGACCACCCCACCAGTATCCGTCATGGCAGTTCTGCCGCATTGGTCCTTGACCCGATCATTGACGGATTTCACCTCACTCGAGTCCTTATGGACGGTGGCAGCAGCCTGAACCTGCTCTATTAGGATACAATGCGCAAAATGGGTATAGACCCCTCGAGGATCAAACCCAACAAAACCACCTTTAAAGGTGTCATACCAGGTGTAGAGGCTTGTTGCACGGGCTCAATCACATTGGATGTGGTCTTCGGATCTCCGGACAACTTCCGAAGCGAGGAGTTAATCTTCGATATCGTCCCCTTCCGCAATGGCTATCACGCCCTGCTCGGGCGAACCGCATTTGCCAGATTCAATGCGGTACCGCATTATGCATACCTCAAGCTCAAAATGCCAGGACCTCGCGGGGTTATAACAGTTAATGGAAACACAGAACGCTCGCTCCGCACGGAGGAGCACACTGCGGCCCTCGTAGCAGAAGCGCAAAGCAGCCTTATGAGGCAAACCGCCAATTCGGCGAAAAAGACCCCGGACACCTTCAAGCGAGTCTGGAGTACCCTGCAAGAGGATCGCCAGGCACGTTCAGAGCTCGCTTAGCAATTCGGCCTCCGTCCTAGTCCCAGTCAAGCAGCGAAATTTGCGCCGCGCGTACATAATTACGCACTCAAGATACCATGGGCATAGGCGGAGGCACGGCTATGGCACGGCCCACAATGCGGCTAAACCGCTTCAGGATCCATATATCTTTAACATTTTCTTCCTTCCAGGCCCCTGTTCTCTGAAGGCCCTCTCCGATCGCCTGATTATCGGACCTGTCACGGGAAGGAAACACCAAGGAAGCAAGAAGCTTTGACGCACAAGGGAATCCCCAGGTGGTCTCTGATAACGATCGCTATACCTGTTTTACATACCCACACGCAGCTTGCCCTTGGATAGGACATGTCAAATAGTCCTATTTTTACTTATTACACTACTTGTACACATACGTTCATATCACTTTAATAACAATGTACAACATTAGCTCATTATTGCATTCCTTCATCTTTTTCCCTTGTCTGCTTATTTATGACAAATTGCACCCGTACATTCTGATACGTCAAGTGCGCCATGGGCTTCAGTGTACCCCATAACACGGCATGAAAAGTCCAAACACTTTCGACAGTGCGGCACCCCGAACTTATAGCATTATATGCATTAGCTCTGAATCATGTTTTGGGTCAATAGTTGGGTTTGCTTGGCTCCCATGTTTTGGTACCTTACGTTCCGCTATATCGGCTAAGGTAGCACTGGGAGAACTACTGCGATTTTGTCCCGATTCTTTCGGACGAGCACCTCAGTACAGAAAGCCGAAAACTGACTGTCATGATGCGGCGAGAGCTGGTCGCTGTTCGAGAGGTCTCAAATCCTTAAAGATTTTTTCCGCTTAGGGCGCGGAGTCGGCCTTGACCGATTTAGGCGTACGTAGCGCCCCAAGTTCGGCCTTCCGAATACTAGGGGCTTCGCCAAAATTTAAAATTATAGACTTCTATGGCTAAGTGAGAGTGATAAAGCTTTATAGTCCAATTGCCTGGTTCGTTGTGCTGAACACCTCCTACGAAGGACCCAAAATTGGGATAAAGAGTGACCAGGTTTATCCCGAACACCTCAGTACTAGTTACTTGGGGGCAGAAGCCGACGACTCGCCAACTCTCAAAATTTATAAACGGCTGCACAGAAGGTAATATTTTAAATCAACAAGCGTTATATAGCGCACATGAACTCGTTTTCATATTACAGGATCACATGAGTACATTCATTCAAATATTATATCCTTAGCACATTCCTCCGCCACAAGGCGAGCACCCTTCAGAACACTGTCATAATACTTTTCGGGGTGGCAATGCTCCTTGCCCTCCGGCGGCCCTTCCTTCACGAGCTTTTCGGCGTCCATCTTCGCCCAGTGCACTTTCGCCCGGGCAAAAGCCCTGCGTGCACCCTCAATGCAGACGGACCGCTTTATGACTTCAAACCATGGGCAGGCATTCACAAGCCGCCTTACCAGGCCAAAATAGCTGCCAGGTAGGGGCTCGCCAGGCCACATCCGGACTATGAGACCCTTCATGGCCAGTTCGGCCGCCTTGTGAAGCTCGACCAATTGCTTCAACTGGTCGCTCAAGGGCATTGGATGTTCGGTCCCAGTATACTGACACCAGAACAACTTCTCCATCGAGCTCCCTTGCTCGGCCTGGTAGAACTCCGCGGCATCCGATACACTGCTGGGTAGATCTGCGAACGCTCCTGGAGAGCTCCGAATTCGGGTAAGTAAAAGGAAAGTTTCCTTCACATGCTTGCTTTGCATAATGAATGCCTTACCCGCCGCTATCTTCTTGACCGCCTGAATTTCCTGGAGGGCCTTTTGGGCTTCGGCCTTGGCATTTTGTGCGTTCTCGAGGGCCTTCGCAAGCTCGGACCCTTGCGTCTTAGAGTCACGCTCCAAGGACTCGTATTTCTTGACAAACTCCTGGAGCTCTTGCTGAACCTCGCCGACTCGGGCCTCCTGCTTCTCGCGCTAGGCGCGCTCCTTGGCGGCTTTGCCTTCGGCCTCGGACAGCGCCTTCTTTAGGGCCGCCACTTCGGTCGTGGCCCCTAGCAAAATTCATGACGATCCTATGATCTAACAACCACCTTCTTTTTTCTTTATCAATAAACAAACGGGGTATCACTTACCTATGTTCTCTTTGAGCTGCCTCTTAGTAAGGCCGAGCTCTTCCTCGGACCGCTCAAGGTCCCGCTTCAGTGTGGAGACCTCCGCCGTGCGAGCGGTAGCGGCCAGCAGCGAAGCCTGCTTATTCACATAGACATATTCTGATTAGACTCCTGTGATTATTACTTGATCCTCTATTCGTCCTTTCTTCGCGAACACACAGAGCATCAGGGGCTACTCTCTATGCTGTAACATTTTCTCATAATTTGATTACTTACCTCAAAGCCTGTTAGGAGGCTGGCACAGGCTTCAGTCAGTCCGCTTTTGGCGGACCGAACCTTCTTGACCACAGCACTCATGATAGTGCGGTGCTCTTCGTCAATGGAAGCGCCGCGAAGTGCTTCTAGCAAATTGTCCGATGCCTCTGGATGGACAAAGGCCATTGGCGCAGACGGCTTGCCCCCCTTGGCGAGGGGTCGCCTGACATAATCCGGAACCACTGGAGGTTCTGGCGCAGTATTCGGCTGGGGGCTAAACTTGCTGCCCCCGGCGTTAGAGCCCATGGGAGTCCTGCCCCCCATGCGCCCAACGCCTGGAATGTCGCCTTGGGGCGCCTCCGGAACTATCTCCCCTTGGTTCAGTGCCCTTTGAGACAACACCTCGACGTCATCCGTAGGGCGGGGGGAGGAGGCGGTCGGGAGTGAATCATTGTTCATCTCCGACTGGCCCAAAGACTCATCCGAAGAGGATACGTCGATATGGGCTTTGGATGGACTGCATGATCATGTTTGGCATGATAAGAAGCAATAAAATGAAACATACCAGAACTATTATGGTATCTGGATACTTACGACTTCACCAGGGGCTTGTCCCTGGGTAACCACTCCTCGTCGCTGAAAGTTGCCGCTTTGGAGCAGTCCGGAAGGAGGGTCCTTCCCTTCTTGGACCCTTCGGCATGCCCAGATGGGGCGACCTTCCTTTTCTTGTCTCCCCTGGCTGGGGGGGGGAGAACTTTTCTCTTCCTCCTCCTTGTTTTCGTGGGAGGAGGGCGCCTCGGTGCTATCGGACGATGAGTCCGATACAACCTTGCGCCGGAGACCTTCCCTGGTCCCCGCGGCCTTCTTCTTGGCCTTCTTCTCCGGCGCCTCATAGGGCGCCGGAACCAGCATCTCCGTTAGGAGAGCCCTTGCTGGCTCTTCGGGCAGTGGGGCCGGACAATCGATCCGCTCCGCTGTCGCGACCCAGTCTTGTTAAATGGCGTGGAGGCTCATCTCCCTCACATGACTATACTGGGGAAAGGAACATCTTATGAGATATAAGGAGCTTACCGGATTGGCAGGGCGCTTGGCGTTGAGTCCGCGATCCTCGGTAAGGGTAGGAGGTACCTCGGCGGACTTGAACAGCACCTTCCAGATGTCTTGGTGCGTCGTGTCGAAAAGCTCTCGCAGCGTCTGGTGCTTAGCCGGGTGGAACTCCCACATATTGAATGCCCGTCTTTGACATGGGAGGATCCGGCAAAAGAGCATGACCTGGACCATGTTGACAAGCTTGATTTTCTTGCTTATCATGTTTTTAACACCGTTCTGGAGTCCGGTCAGCTCCACCGATGAACCCCAAGATAGGCCCTTCTCTTTCCAGGAGGTGAGCCGCATGGGGATGCCGGATCAAAATTCGGGGGTCGCCACCTAGTTGGTGTCGCGCGGCTCGGTGATGTAGAACCACCCCGATTGCCACCCCTTTACGGTCTCCACATAGGAGCCTTCGGGCAAGGTGACGTTGGCCATTTTGCCCACCTAGCGCCTCCGCACTCCGCTTGCTGGCCGACCACCACCTTCGGTTTCACGTTGAAGGTCTTCAGCCACAGGCCGAAGTGGGGCTTGATGCGAAGGAAGGCCTCGCACACGACGATACGCCGAGATGTTGAGGACGAAGTTGGGGGCGAGATCAAGGAAGTCCAGCCCGTAGTAGAACATGAGCCCGCGAACAAATGGGTGGAGGGGAAATCCCAGCCCGCGGATGAAGTGGGTAAGGAATAGAACCCTCTCGTGGGGTTCTGGAGGAGGGACGATCTGCCCCGCGTCTGGGAGCCGGTGCGCGATGTCTGCGGCAAGGTATCCGGCTTCCCGGAGGTTCGTAATGTTCTCCTCCGTAACGGAGGAGACCATCCACTTGCCCCCCGCTCCGGACATGTTTGGAATGGTTTTTGCGGAGAAAATAAGAACTTGGGAGCTGGAGCTCGAGTGTGCAAGAATGGATGGGCAGGGAAGAAGAAGACGTGGGTGAAAAGGAGGAGTCCTTGTCCCTTTATAAGGGAGGTACAAACTGTGCGCCTCCCCTCTTGCCTGGTAAAATCACTTATTCCCCAAGCGTCGTGATTGATGGCGCGGTTGGGTTACCCACACCCGTATTGATGAGAATCCCGTGATAAGGGGACACGATCTCTGCTTCGACAAGACGTGCCAAGAAAACTGCCTCGCAATATGTGTAGTAGCTGGTTGAGAAAAACGGTTCGAATAACGACTGGGCCATGGCATGATGTCATGCTATGAGATTTGTCAGCAGATTAGATTTGTGGGATATTGTACTCTCTACGGTGGTATGTGGAATTTGTTTTGCAAAGGCGGACACGATCCTTGTGTTCGAAATCTTCTATGGAGTATTTGGAGGAGGAACCCGCCTTGCAATGCCGAAGACAATTTGTGCACCGGACTTATCGTCATTGAAGCCTGGTTCAGGGGCTACTGAGGGAGTCCTGGATTAGGGGGTCCTCGGACAGCCGGACTATATACTTTGGCTGGACTGTTGGACTATGAAGATACAAGATTGAAGACTTCGTCCCGTGTTCGGGTGGGACTCTCCTTTGCGTGGAAGGCAAGCTTGGCAATTTGGATATGTAGATCTCCTCCCTTGTAACCGACTCTGTGTAACCCTAGCCCCCTCCGGTGTCTATATAAACCGGAGGGTTTTGTCCGTAGGACACCAACAATCATAATCATAGGCTAGCTTCTAGGGTTTAGCCTCTACGATCTCGTGGTAGATCAACTCTTGTAGTACTCATATCATCAAGATCAATCAAGTAGGAAGTAGGGTATTACCTCCATCGAGAGGGCCCGAACCTGGGTAAACATTGTGTCCCCCGCCTCCTGTTACCATCCGCCTTAGACGTACAGTTCGGGACCCCCTACCCGAGATCCGCCGGTTTTGACACCGACAGTCCTCCCCAAGATTGAGGCCACGCGCCCGCTCAGGTGGTCCTAGTGCGCCATCACCTTCAACTCGGCAGATCAGCTCAAGTGCGCGGCCACCGCTGGGGCCCTCCCGATGCTTTGTTCACCAGTTATCAGCAACGTGCAAGTCACCAAGACCCTCATTGACGGCGGCGCAGGGCTCAACGTCCTGTCCATCAACACGTTCGACAACCTCCAAGTACCATATGAGCAGCTTCAGCCTACCAAGCCTTTCTCAGGAGTGACCGACGGTTCCACCACACCGATAGGGAAGGTCCGCCTCCCTGTCACCTTCAAAGAACGCAAGAACTACCGTACTGAGCTCATCGACTTCGACATCGCGCACATCCGTCTGCCATACAACGCCATCCTCAGGTATCCAGCCCTGGCCAAGTTCATGGCGGTGACACACCACGGCTACAATGTCCTCAAGATGCCAGGAAGCGGCAGAATCATCACGGTCCCGTGCGAAGAGAGAGACGCGGGTTGCTCTCTCGAGTGCGCCTTTCAAGCCGCAGCAATCAACGACCCCGATAGCAAGAGCGAGGATCCTCCCAAGGCCATCCCCAAGAAGAAGAAGAAGCAGTTGCGCCGTGCCGGACCTCAGAAGGGTGGCGTCGCGGCTGGAACCTTGTTAGGATCAGCGCCCGCTCCAGGGGCGCCTCCCTCCATCGCATAGGAAGGCGCGCCCAGCGCCTTCCTCGGGCAGGGCTCGGGGGCTCTCTCCTGGAGGGCCTCAGACCTTGCCAACATCACGAGGGAGGCGCTCGGGCACCACTTGGAGGAGTGCTTCACGGCACGTTTCCCTCAGGAGAACACAGGGCAAGGAGCGCCCACCGCTCAGGAGTTCATCACGAAGACCACTTAGGAACTGCAAGACGCACGGGCCATGCGCGGCGACCGCCGCTCACGAGGCACAGCTCCCCATCTAGGCGAGGATGCGGGGCTGCGCATCCGCATCGACGTACCAGGGCTCAACAGGGCCGCTTCTGAGGAGCTTTTCTGGCCTTCGCGCATGGGCCAATGTGAGGGTCCACCGCACAGCTACGTTCGCATGCCTTCTGGCTTGCCGAGCGTGTCGTTCATCTACCAGCGCGACTTGCGCCGCACCCTGGCATCTCAGGAGGCCAGGCACCGCGCCGTCCTGGCAGAGATGGAGACGGTCCTCAAGGAACCGCCTGAGCCCCTAGAGCCTCCCGAGGCTCAGGGCCCTGGTGGCTCGTGAGGAACGACCCCCTCGCCGCGTGCCTTCAGCTACCCCGACATCTCTTCATCAACATAACTAGGTGACATTTTCCAAGTTCATTCAGCTGGGAGCGCCCCTCGGGCTGCATCATTCCCAGGCCGCATGGGTCCGTCCCTATGGCATGTACCCCTTTTGCTTATGTCTTTAGCTTACCTTGCTGGGGGCGCCCCTCGGGCTGCATCATCCCCAAGCCGCTCAGGCCTGACCCAGTGGCATGTATCTTTCTGCATTTCCCCAAGCTGATTTGCCTTCCATGCTTAATCTGCCTATGGTTAGCACCTGCTCGGCTACCACCTCCCACGGGGGCTACTCACACTGGCACGGCGCTAGTGCACGGGTCCGCCCCTGCCATGTTGACAAACCTGAGCGGTCGAGCTCTGGCTCGCGGCACGCCCCACGCACGTCACCTCACCAGGCCCTCAGTGCCCTCACCTCTTCGCGGAACAACCAGTGGTAGGCTTGCAACCATATTGACAAACCGTGTTTCTTCTTGTGCTAGTTCGCAGGGATCTCATCAGGAGGATAGCAGGCGGCACCACGAGTTTCCTTTTTCTCCCGTGCAATCCGCTTACTGAGCATCGCGACTCAAGAGCTCTTACTGGCTCTCCGGTCCTCACCCCCTGGCCTTGACCACGGCATCGCGACCTGGCGTACCGGCGGCGGCTGAGCTCGCTCGAGGGCCGGGACCTAGCTATGCTGCAGAAGCTTGCGCGCAAGCCTAGCGTACCACAAGGAATCATCACGGAATCGACAAGATAAGTCTCGCGCTCGGATTGGCTAATTGTTGGAGCCTAAGGGTCACGCACGCTGCAGCCCTGTTGCAGGCACGTCAACTCCCTTTCTTGCCTTACCATGGCTGCTTGAGCACAAAAGGGGCCCTCCTGAGCATCGCGCCTCAGGGGCTCTTATTGGACCTCGGGCCGCTCACCTCCTGGCCTTGACCACGCCATGCGACCTGGCATACCAGCGACGGTTGCAGCCTGCCTGGGGACCGGGACCTGTCAGCGTAGAGCAACAAGCTATCGCGAGGTTGGAAAGGGGAGACCGAGCCTGAGCAGGACATGCGTTCGCGAATTTTCATAACAGGGAAGATATACGCAAAAAGACATTACAGTCCCTTTACACACCCCCGCGGGGTACTTCATGATTCTTCGCAGGGAACAAAAAATGAGAACCAAAAGGAATCCTATCTACACTCTCCTATGGTGGACGCCATCATCAATAGTGGGCCACGGGAGGCCGGCGCCGACCCCATCCAGATCAGCGGCGGCGGCGGCTGGACGCCGCAGCTCTGCTCCGGGCACGACGAGAGCTCGGGGGGGACGTAGCTGTCGTCGCTCGTCTCTGGAGTCTCATAGAGCTCGGGAGAACCACTGGCCTCCCAGGGGCTGCTGCTGCTGGAGTAGCCGCGAGCAGAGTGCACGTCAACCTAGCGCTCCTCTCCAGGGCAACACTCCAGGCGGCGGCCCTCCGCGTCGAAGACCTTGAAGAAAAGCGTGGAGGCGCCGTCATACTCGAAGTGGATCGCAAGGGCGCCCCTCGCATGGCAAACCCGCGCGACCTCGCCCCAGCCACGGGTCATGTAGATCTTGCCGGTGGGGACCGCTTCGATCTCCGCTCCGGTCGCTGGAGCGTTGCAGTCGGCATGTTGCAGCCAGAGCTCGAGAGGCCCCCTCGGCAGCATCACCTCGGAGAAGAACTGCGGGAAGCGGATCCAAGAGCTTGGGGGCATCGGCGCCCATAGCACGAGCTCGCACGAGGAATCCGAGGCGTGGATTCCAGGGGCGACGGCGCGTGTCGCCATGGCACGGCGACCACGGGCACGGCGCGGACGGCGCCGCTCGTCGCTCCGCCCTCCTGAGCCCTCGGCTCGGGCTTACAAGGGTAGCGGATACACTGGAGGAGGCCACTCGCACCAAGGCCTCATCATCACCTGCATCGCCACTTCGTCGCGACGATGGACCGACCTCTTCTTCGGCGGAAGCGGCCCTAGATCATCGCGGGGGGCCTTTCCTTTCTCCTCAGTGGAGAACCTTCGGATGGGCGCCATTGCTGCTAGCGGTGGAGCAAGGAGGAAGAAGCAAGTGAACCAAGAAGAGATGGGCGACGGGGGCTCCGCCCCTCCCCATTTATAGCGGAAGAAGGCCAACCGGCGCCTCCCACGATCACAGGTAATGATGATTTTCCTTGCATGTCGCAGGGACTTGTCAAATCGAGTAGTTGCCGAGGCGACATGGGGAAGCGGAGACGCCCACGTCCAATCAACCGCCACGCGTCGACCAAGGCCGCAGGCTTTTGGGGCCCGTGGCGCTCCGCACTTGACCTTTGGCTTCACCTCGAAGCCAAGCCCGAGCACGCCTTGGGCTCGGGGGCTACTGTCGGCGTTTTGGGAACGGGGGTCCCCACACTTGCCTGCCTGCGACCCACGGCGTGGCTGTGCTAGAGGGCTTGTACGGCCCATCTTCATCAACAAGGCATTCAAGACCCTCGCGAGGGGCCAAGCCTCGTGAGGCGGACGACGCAAGACCTCCTCAGGAGCGGCCTCACCGGGCGGCCTCACGAGGAGCAGAGTGATCAAGGCAAGGCAAGCCTCGCGAGGCTCTCGTGACGTGAGCCATGACGATCAAGATCAGGCGGATGCCAGGCGTGCGCCAGCGCGCGCGGCGTCCTTGTTTCCTCCTTGGTGCTAAGGAGGCCAGCGCAGGCACAGAGTACCGAGGCATCAGGCAAAGGTTTCCATATCAGTGCAACGAGACCAAGACCAGCAGGATAGCAGGATGGAGGTCACCGTGGAGCCCAAGACGGCGTCACCACCAGAGCTTTCCGCAGGCGAAGACCGCTTTTGTCAGGATAAGTTGTACTAGTTGTCCCCTTTCAAACTGGCCGTTGTTGGCTCCCTTCCCGCTCAATATTTGGGGAGAGAACCAGGGCCTATATAAGTAGAACTAGCCACCACAATGGGGGCAGGATCACATCTGATCGAGAGCCAATCCTTGGCCACATACCGAACACAGGAAAACCCCAACCTCAGGAGGCTGTTCTTCCCCTTGTACTGTTCATCATCAGCCCAAGAGGCAATCCACCACCACCACACTGGAGTAGGGTATTACACCACAGCGGTGGCCCGAACCAGTATAAATCTTGTGTCTTTGTGTTGTAAGTTCGTCGAGTTCGTCCGCGAGATCTTAGCGAGCTAGGGCGTAGATCGGTAGGGAGGAAATCTCCGCGCGCAGCCCAGTGTTCGAACCTTGTGGGTTTTGCCGGAACCCGTGATCCAACAGTTGGGGAAGCGGTCCTTGCGAAGATGAAGCCATACGAGATCTCCCGATTGGAACACCATTGGTGTCTTATTGATGTTGAGCTTGGTGGCGAGGCGTTGTACTTGACGCTCGATCGTGGCCCTTGTATCTTCATGCACCTTCTTGAGGTAACTTGCTCTAGCACTTGCGTCCATGTTTGTGTGTTCTTGGAGCGGAAGAGGTAGAATTTCCAATGGGGACAATGGGTTGAAGCCGTAGACAACCTCGAAGGGGGACTTGTCGGTAGTAGAGTGTCGAGCTCGATTGTAGGCGTACTCGGTGATGGGTAAGCAATCTTCCCACTCCTTGATGTTCTTCTTGATCATCACATGTAGGAGTGTAGATAGCGTCTGGTTGGTGACTTCCGTTTGGCCATCGGTTTGGAGATGATAGGCCGTGGAGAATAGGAACTTGATTCTAAGCTTGGCGCATAGAGTCATCCAAAAATAGCTTAGGAACTTGACGTCGCGGTCCGACACTATGGTCCTTGGCACTCCATGTAGCCTCAAGATTTCCCTACAAAAGAGTTTTGCAACATGTGAAGTATCGTCTTCTTATTGCATGGGATGAAATGTGCCTTTTTTAAAATTGGTCCACAACAACAAATACGAAATACTTTCCATTTTCAGTCCTACGAAAACAAACATGAAATCCATACTAATATCTTCCCATGGTTGACATGGAATTGGAAGTGGCATATGTAAACCATGAGATTGGGCTTTTGACTTAGCTTTGCGGCATGTAGAGCATCATTTGGTGAAGCGTGCCATGTCGCGGAATATCTTTGCCCAAAAGTACTTGTTGGAGAGTGTGGCGAATGTCTTCACTACAAAAAAAAGACACGTCCGTGACATTTTGGGCCGAACGAATTTTTTTTCTATCATGCTTATGACACTTTTATGGCGATAATTGTGGCAAAACCCGGTATCATCATAGATGTGGTGAACTCCTACTTCTATGACAAAAAATCATGACAGAAAATGGGCTTTTATCCTGGGCGGGCCGGAGACGCAGCTGCATGACATTCTTTGGGCCGTCCATGACGGAAAAAATTATGGTAGAAGCGAGGGCAAGGAAAATATCGGGGAGTTCCCAGTTACGGTGGGTGGTCGGGGGCCGAGCGATGCGCGTTTATCTCGTACATATACGCGCGTGGGTGTGAGGCGTTGGGCTCTAACTGAACCCGAGTGAGGCGTTCGCCTACTGAACCCGAGCGATTGCACTGCAGGCTACGCGTTACCGAACCCGAGCAATCGATCAATCTGGCTGTTAACTGAACCCGATCGAGCGATTCCTTCGCTACTGCTGCTAACTGAAGCCGATAGAACCTGCTTCCACTTGATGAACAGTGAGCGTTATGGGGGGTGGGGGTTGGATGAACAGTAACCGGTGGGGGGTTGGATGAACAGGACCCTGTGGTTTTGCCGCTGGATGAACAGGACCCCGGGACCCCGTGGAGGGATGGATGAACAGGACGACCCTGTGGAGGGCTGGTTGAACAGTAGCCGGTCGAGGGCTGGATGAACAGTAGCCCATGGAGGGGTGGTTGAACAGGACCCCGTGGAGAGGGCTGGTTGAACAGCAGCCGGTGGAGGAGCGGTGGAGGCTGGATGAACAGGAGCCCATGGATGAACAGACGCAGGTGGAGGCTGGAGGAGGTAGACGGTGGATTAATAGTAGCCCGTGGAGGCTGGAGGAGGTTGACGGTGGAGATGAACACTAGCCCGTGGAGTCCCATTTTGCGGTACGCCACACCCCTCCCGATGAACAGGACCCCCGTTTCGACAGTAGCGCTCCAACACAAGTTCGTTTCCTCCGTTTTGTGGTACACCACACCCCTCCTGATCAACAGGACCCCGTTTCGACGGTAGAAGGTCCAAGAGAAGTCTGTTTCCTCTGTTTTGCGGTACACCAGACTCCTCCGGATGAACAGGATCCCGTTTCGACCGTGGTCGGTCGAACAGAAGGCCGTTTCCCCCATTCTGCGGTATGCCAGGCCTTGTTTCGATCGGCTGTTCCATCCAAGCCGGTTGGCTCCCGAAGAACACGACGACATAGTTTCTCTGTTCCGACCCAGTCGGTTGGCGGCTGATGAACAAGACGCCATCGCTACCTCTCCATGTACACGAGCCCTGGACGTACATACGCGCGAGTAGGCGTTAGAGACCCCGCCCGTATGTACGTACGTGGCCATATTTTTGGCGTGTGGCTGTATGTACGTGTACACGGTTTAGACGGGACAACCTAAACTGCTACGTGGGGGATCTACTATGACATGTGCCGCTACTTACTCGGCCACGGGTCATCATTGCAGAGCGATCGATCGACCAGTATGTACATACACATTCGCGACAAGACAGACAACAATACGTACGCTTAGACCGGGTGGGTCCCAGTTGTTAGGGAGGATAAGGATGCACTTCCTTGCGTGTGAAGATATAGCTGCTGGGTCCCAGCTATCAGGGGGAATCTTTTTTTCCCGTAACAAGGACGCACTTCCTTGTGTGTGAAGATGTAGCTGGTGGGTCCCAGCAGTCAGGGGGAACGTTTTTTTCATGAAATACGGTGGCCCGTCCGGTGGGTCCCTGCTGTCAGGTGCAGGAATCATTATTTTCCGCGTAATAAGGAGGCACTTCCTTGCTGCGGCCGTGGACCCAGCTGTCAGCCTCTCCACGTACAACACTCTTCCAATGGAAGTCGTTCCTTGACCACATTGACCACGCCGCGCTGAGGGCACCAAGGCGGTGGACGACGACGAGGCCTAGGAAGGGAACTACATGGAGCTAGGGAAGACGCGACAGTGGATGCCCACGCGAAGAGGAGTATGAGGGTTCACTGGTTCGGCTGTGGTGTGAGGATGTCGTCGCCGCAGAATAACATGGGGTGTGGGTGATTAGAGGGATGGCCTGGCCAGCGGCGGGAGTAGTAGGGGGCGGTGAGGCCTCCGCGGCAGCACAGCCGGCCATGGGAGGCAGGAGCAGGCGGCACGACCGGCGCTGGTTTGGGCGGCTGGAGCAAGAAGACCAGAGGTTGAAGAAGCACTACGGTCTTTGGATGGACATTGTACAATCACTGGAGCTAGAATCGTTCATATTGACTAAATTGACAAAGCCCTCTGTCCATGTCAGTAGGCCCACAAGTCAGTTTCCAACTACTGTGGGTCCCAGTTAGCAGGGGGAGTATTCATTTTTTTTGTGCGTAATAAGGAGGCACTTCCTTGCGTTTGAGGATATAGCTGGTGGGTCCGACCTGTCAGCGGGAGGAACGTGTTTTCGCAAAATACAGAGGCCCTTCCGGTGGGCCCAAGCTGTGAGGTGGAGGAATCATTATTTTGCATGTAATAAGGAGGCATTTTCTTGTGTGTGGCCGGGGACCCAGCTGTCAGCCTCTCCACGTACATTCCACTTCCGATGGATGTCGTTCGTTGACCATGCCGCGCCAAGAGCAGCAGGGCGGTGGACGACAGTGAGGCCTAGGAAGGGAATGACACTGAGCCAGGAAAGACTCGACAGTTGTTTCCCATGCGGAGGGGAGTACGAGGGTTTGCTAGTTTGTCTGCCGTCTTCGGAGAATAACAGCAGGTGTGGGTGAGTAGAGGGATGGCTAGGCCAGCGATGGGAGTATGGTGGGGCGCTGAGGCCTGCGCGACAGCATAGCCGGCCACGAGAGGAGGGAGCGGGCTGTCCCGCCGGCGCCTGTTTGAGCGCCTGGAGCAGGAAGAGCAGAGATTGAAGAAGCACGACGGCCGTTGGATGGACATCTGATGAGGACATCAATACCATTGTTACACCCATAGCCCCTGCTGCTATACATACTCAACCAATTACTAGAGCTTGCGCACGCCAATTAAATTATCAGGTACTTTCATTTCTTCGTAATGATTCTAATGTTCATGAGAATATGTCACTGCCTAAATTGGATACGCTTGTTTTGCTTATAAATGAAGGGCCTAGCATGGACAAGAGGGATGATCAATTGAGCAAGATCAAGCATGGAGATGATGGCATGCGGAAGGGAAACAAGACTGGAGTTTCAAGTGATGATTTCAGGACTTTGAAGCCGTCATAATAACTGTATGAAGGCTTGGATGAAATATACAAGATGCGACTTCCTAAATTTCGTCCAGAGGCTATTATAGGTGTTGTGTTGCCTTATTCTTGGGCCAGGCCATGTAATTTCGAAATACTATAGTATAGGATGTTTTTAGAGTCCGTATGTGTGGGGAAACAAGAGATAGGGTTGGTTTCGGACCCCTTCCCCAAGGGCGACGAAATTCCCCCCTCTTCCTCAATATATACAGCCATTAGGGCGTCGTTTAGACTTTGGGTTCTGTTTAGATTAAAAGTTCGCCATAGCTCCAACTTCGTGTACTTCGTTTGTGTTCAACGACTAGACCAAGGCGTCACAGAACCCCACCTTGATAAATAAAGCTTTCATTTTATATTCGCAATATCCTGATTACAATCTTAGTTTCTTGCTTGTTCTTCGTTTGCTTGCAGGAAGTAGCCCTTCGTGGTGAGGTTGATCGTGCTCCGGCATGGTCAATAACCTCTCGTAGCTGGTTTAGCGATTGCTAAGGCGCGACGTCCTCGCACGTTCGTAGTCGGATCGTGAAAGTCTACTCCTCCGAAACGATATTCACCATCTCATCGAAAGACGGGACACCTTTGCCTCTGTCAAGTGGTATCAGATTTCCAGGTTACTCGGTGAGATTTTACAATTTTTCGTAGTTTAGATCGAGCCTGTTCTTCATACCTATAGTCCACGAAAAAGCCAAAAAGAAAATTTTAGGGTTAGTTCATCCTTTCCGAACCTGTCTGAGCCTTTGCATAATCTTTTTAAGGTTTTGCTTTGTTGAATTTTTGGTTGCATCATTGTGTCTAGTTCTTGGTCTTAGCATCTAGTCCTTTAGAGTTTCGAGTTCTGTCATAGTTTGTCACGCCACCGCCGCACCATCTTCATCGCTGCTGCCATATCCCACCACCGCTACCATATACCACCACCGCTGCCATATCCCACCAACGCTGCCATATACCACTGATCCGTATCCATATACCACCACCGCTGCCATATCCTACCACCATATATCCACCACCACCGCACGCGAACACAGGAACCACACCAAACAAGCAAGCAATCCAGGCACGACCTGCAAACTGGCATGACACGCCAGGTCAGTACATTGAATGTACTTGCAAGCTCGCAATAACCAGAAGCATTCAAGACAAACAACGGCATGGCAATTACAGGTTAAGAAGGAATTATCATGAGATCATCAGGATAGCATGGCATGAACAACATGAACATAATACCGCTAGAACAATATGAGCTTGCCATGAACATTTATATCTGACGATACTAGCATGCAACATGATGACACTATATGCACCACTTATTCTGCTCGAGTTACCTCGTAACCATCATATGCATCACTTACCAACCTCGGACATCACACGATCATCTCAGGATCAAATCAATCTTGGTATAAACAATACCGTAGTAATCATTAAATGACCACAAGGAGCTTGATCTCTACCCACGACTCTCACACAACATCACGAATATCCAACAACTCGGTATCCTTGATACCCCGGTGATCATTCAGGAATCACAAACGGAACCATTCTTGGCTCAATGGGTTACCTCGTAACCAAACGGTGATCATTCACGGATCACAGAACCAACTTATCTCATCATCGAAATGGGGTTGTTATTAAGCACATCATTATTATTATTACTGTTGACCCATAGTGTTACCGACATGAACTGGGCCCTTATCCGTGGGCACGGCTATCGATAGATTTAATACACACTCTGCAGAGGTTAGCACACTATACCCACACCACGGAACCCATGGCCTCGCACTCCCATTCGGGTCGACCAACGGCGTTCCGACAAAACCGTCCTACTGCCATGACACTCTCCTGGCCACTACGACCAACACCCCCTTGGGGTTCAGTCCTGGGTGGCCCCGTGCCTACCAAAGGCACCACGGCCACCGTCGTGGCAAAAACATAAACAGTCCCAAATGGGGACAAAAAGGCGCCTAACAACTACGGGCACACAAGGCTTATGTCCGCTTACCTGATCAGGGTAGCGCGCGCCCATAACCTTCCCTCGTCGGAGGCACGGGTGAGAGGCACGACAATAGACCCAGTTAGGACACTCCCATAAAGGCAAGTGTGGTTGCACTGGTCAGCTCGATATGGTGGCACCATGACTTAGCCAATAGTAGTTCAAGTTCAATTAAGTCCGGTTAAACTTGATTGCAATAAGCTGAGCCATATTAAAATAACATGATGCAATTACAATGCATGAACATGAATCAACATAAGCATGGAGGTGCAACATATTCATTGAGCATAACCACAATGAAACATTAACGAAATGAGCATGGCAAACTGACGAGCATAACATTACACATGAGCATACCATGACCACTAGCATCATAAATAAATAACATGCAAGAACTCATCCAGAATATTACCAAGTAAGCATATACCCAACGGAATACATAGTAACATACACAGTTACGGCACCAGATAACAGATCGTAAACATGCATCAGAAAGAACACACTGCTACTACTATCAAGCAGGACATATAACAATAATACCAGTAATAAGTGCAAGATAACAAGATGCAGAAGAGCATAGCATGAAAATGAACACAGATCTATAAGTATCACCGAAACAATGATAACCGTATCAAGACAAACAAACATTTATTAAATATTCAAGTTGAAAACCATGGCTGCTACATGACTATCATGCAAGTGGTTGTTGTGGTTTGCCCGGGGGTGACGGAGACTCCGGGAAGAAGTGCGGTGAAGCCGTGAAACGAAACGTCGGGCGGTTCTTTCTCGGAGGGGGCTGATTAGAGGCAAGAGCATAATGGCCATTTTCATAGTGTGAACACCTAGTGAAATTGTTACAAAAAGATAGAGCTCGACGAGACGAAGAAGTGAGCGCTGGCTTCACCTCGATCGGAGTTGCGGTTGCGGAGTTATGAGGTGTGGAAGAAAAAGGACCAATCTGTGAATATTTTCATCACCAACGGGTCCCTGAGTGGATGAGGTAGAGGCGCAAAATCAGAAATATGCTTTTGGAACTGGAAAATGCACTTTAGGGAACAGAAGAAGGAAATACGCTTTCGGGCAAATGAAAGCGTGTTGAGTGAAATACGCTTTCAAAGAACTGAAAGCGCACTCACCTAAAAGGCGTTTCCACTTATCCACATGGCAGGGCGCTGGGCCACTGGCGTGTGGGTCCCAGGCGCAGGGGGCCAGGCATCGCTCATCTTCTACATCGCTCGGGCCCCGACCGAGACAGAGGCGAGGCAAGAGACGAAGCAGAGGCGGGCTCCGGCAAAGGGGCCGCCCGGCTCAGGCCAGCTCCGGCCAAGGGTAGGGCAATGGCGACTGTGGCAGGGCCTGTCGCGCCCGTTCAGGGGAGACATGTCCACCGGGGAGGAGTGGGGGTCGTGGGGCGGAGGAGGACCCGAGAGGAGGCAGAGGCAGCCGGTGGTGGAGGTGCTCGTCGGAGCAGGGCACTCCGGCCAGGGCTGAGGGCTGAGGGGTCCGGGAGGCTCTCTGGGATGAGGGAAGGACAATGGTGGTGGTGGAGCGGAGTGAGGATGCTTGGGTCGGCCGGACAAAGAAACGTCCGAGAGGCGGAGGCGACGGCCGAACTCAGGGCACGCGGACACGGGGCTCTCCGGCGATGAACAAGGGGTTGGGGCGACTCCTGGTGACGTGGGGGACTCGGTGGGCAGGTCAGGGAGGGAAGAGGAGGGATGTGGTGGTCGGAACCGAGACCAACTCCGGCGAGGTCAAGGCGATCGGAGGAAGAAACAGCGAGGGAGAGCTGCTCCGGTGGGCAAAAGAGGCGGGAGAGGAGTGAGTGAGGAGCGGGGGACCTCGGACAAGCTATATATAGCCGCGGAGAGGACTCTAGAGCTCACGGACGAGCTCCCGACCAAGCTTTAATGGCGGGCAGAGGCTGGACGCGGCACGAGCGTGGAGTTAGCGACGAATTTATGGAGAACCACAACAAGGCAGTGGCGCAGGGCGACGCAGGAGCTCACGGGGCAGCTACTAGACATTAATGGAGGTCGAGACGAGGAGGGAGGAGACGAGCACAGTGGCTGGACTGAGCCAGAGCTTGCAATGTGTATGAAGCCAGCGTGATCACCATGCTCACTGGAGCAAATGGCGCGTTCTAGGCGAGCCAACCATGTCCACTGAATATACCTTAGTGCCCTTAGTCCAACGAAAGAAAGAATTGGGTCGATGGGCAAAGAAGAGATTTGCAGTTGGCCCCTAAGCAAACCAGCAACCAAGTGCTTATGTTGTGTAGTTGGAACACCAGCTTGGTAACGCAGTAAATAATTTGCCTGGTGATGATCACACACTAAGGTGATGTTGAGTACCAAAAATCAGACTAAGAGGAGGAGTTTAGATGAGGGTTGTTGTAGAAACCACTATAATGGCTAGAATTAGATATTTGGATGATGCACTCACATGAAGATGCAAGTTGAGCTGAAATTGTGCATGGCCCAATGATTTCAAGGTATGAGGATGCTCAAAAAATTTCAGACCATTTGGATGAACCAAAATATCACTTGCTTTACAATGATTTATTCTAACCAGAAACTTGGAAAAATTGCACAAGGCAAATGGTGTAATGGATTGAGCCAAAACTTGGTGGAGAGAGTTTATATGGATGGGAAAATGCCCTAGAAAATTTTCAGCTTAAATGAAGCAATATAAAATATAGTGGCTTCACAACCTGAAAATTTGACCAGAAACCAAGATTTGGAGCTGGGCTCACATAGGTGAGTTACATGAGCTCAGATTTGATGCAGAGTCATGATTTGATCATATGAAGGATCTTGCAAAATTTCAACTCATTTGGATATGCCTAGCTTGTACTTCCTTCACAACCACTTCCCTCAGACAGGAACTTTGAAAAATAGCTCAGGAATATTTACTAGGCAAACTGAGTTGAATTTTGGCATGGGGCAATGATATGGACAGGAAAAAGATGTCCAACAAGTTTGGGGTCAACCAAGCAAAGATAAATGACACTTCCTTCTCAAACCACCACTTAGGGCAGAATCAGAAAAGGAACTTTTGTGAATTACCTTTGATGATGCCAAGGAGGGGCTTTGACATATTTGAGGAAGATATTACCCAAAAAATTTATGAGAATTATTTGGGAATTTTGGGAGTGACAGAAATATAGGTTGCTTCACAACCTAGGGTTTAAAGAGATATTCCTTTAATAGAAAAAGGAATATCCCCAATAAAAGAATATTGGGTTAGGTCAAGGATGAAAATGACTTGATCTTGGGATGATGATGAGGGTGACAAGCCACTATAAAACCTAGGAAGACATGATCTTCCCAAGTTTCCGAACCACGTAGCCACATAAAAGCAAATCAATTTAGGAAATCCCAGAAAATCTAAGGAAAAAGAAAAGGGCAGAAATCAAAGCTGTTACAAACCTTCCCCCCTTAAAGAAATCTCGTCCTCGAGATTTGTGTTGCTCAGGGTTAAATATTTTTTTTGACTTGAAGAAACCATTTCCAACTCGGGTTTCTTTTATTCATTCTTGTATAATATTTCCAATGAATTGGATCTGGCTGACTGTCTCGATCTGGGGTGGTTTGCTTCATCGTGTCTGACATTATGACAAGACTTACCTCACATGTTCCTGTTCATACTGACTCAAATTTTCTTTCATATCTGTTGGCTGAGCTAGGATCCGAAAGACCTTCTGACATGTGTGTCCTTCTCAATATTGATCCTTGCTGGAGATGTTATTCTTGTATCGAGTACCGAGAATATTCCATGGAATTGGGGAACACATCTTCCCGTGGAACAAGGAATCTCTTCTATCCAGGAATCGAGTTCCTCAACTATATGCATGCCTTCTGGGTTCAAAACAGTTTTGTGGATCATACATGTTGTGCTAACTGATTCTGACATCTTGCAAGAGTTTCTGACTGACTTCACTGTCTCGAGTATTCAACCTGTACCGAAGGTTTGACTGTCGTTTGCCGTGACTGATAGAAAAAATGCACCATCTCCTTATGATAACATTTGCAGACTTGATTGGCGATGATCTTGGCAAAGAATCCCATTCACACAGGCTATTCTTTAATTGCTTCTCATATGCGAGAGATAACAATCGTTAAAGTATATGTTCTCACACTGATTCTTCAGTTTTGCCGGTATCTCCATGGGAATAATAGTCCGTGTGATGCTCCATCATGGGTGTTGAGGTTAATATATTGAGTTGTCCTGGGTTCGGACTTGACAGACTCGAGCATTCAATGCTGATAGTTCTGAGCATACTGTGGACTGAGCTGGTTGCCTTGCCATGAGGTCCTTACTAGAACAGAGTAGACCTCTTAGGCGTATCTTCACGGGGTTCGATATGGAATAAGTCTGTCTTGGGCATACATACCACATTGCTCACACAATAACTTACATATTTGTATTGTTGGTCTTACTCTTTCATTATTACTTTCTTCATCTGGATCCTTAACTGAAAGAGCAAGGCCTTATATATATCCTTGATTATTTCCGCGGCCCTCAATACTGTCATGTACAATATCTTGCAATCATACCTTGGTCTGATTCATGTCTTGAGCCTTGGTATATTTATCCAGCTCACGTGTGGTTATACAGATCTCAATACTGTTGTTGATTATGCCAGACAGTGCCAGGGTTAATAATATCGCCTCGTTGGATGTGCGGGGCTAATCTTGATAATCACTGCCAAGGCTATTGCCCCAATGTTGTCTTTCCTTCAAGATTTGTCGATTATTGCATCACCCACTGGTTTTTGTCTCTTGAATAACCGGTGAGGTTGTCGTATGTGTACCGTGAATTCTTCCTTGTGCGAGGGACTTGCATGGACTTGGCAGCATACTCATTGTATGAACAAATATCTGATTCTCGAGGCATACCTTTGTTCAGACTGATTTTTGTTTCAGAGCAAACTGTTGCAAATCTCCCACTTGGAAAACCCTATCATATGCTGGCAATTCATAGTTTAATGTCTTGTACAAGTGTCGTACTGAAGAAGATTGGGCAGCTTGCGTTTGGAAACCACAGGGTATCATGCTAAGGAAGACTGGATGGCTTGTGCTCGAAGCCTTTGGTTGATATCTTATTGAGGAAAACGGGGTACCGTACCTCATAAGCTTCCCCCTTAAAGACTTGCGAGGGAAGACTCGATACCTTATGCCAGAAGCTTTTGTAGTATTTTATTGAGAAGACTGAATATCTTGCATGGGAATCCATTTATACCCTACCGATGCAGACTGGGAACCTTGTCTTTGTATACTTCGTCAATAAATTGTGGAGATGGGCGGAACTGATTTTCTTGGTGAATGGAATGACATATCTATATTCTTGTCAGTCCGGCAGCTGATTATTTGTATGACAAGAATTGTCTGGCTGTCGTTGTTGAGTTCATTGCCTATTTGGACTTTCTTCTGGGTGTCGCAATGTTTTAAATTTGACTTATGGCAGCTTCAATCATTGTGCACAGACCATACCTTTGACTTGAAATGCGTTGTTGATCCAATTTTGTTCTCTTGCTGATTTAATCATTGCCGCGATAAATGTATATCTCTGACAGGTACTTGTTACTAAAAGTCTGATCAGCATACAATTTGTATCCGGACGAATGTCTTCAATATAACGCTGTCAGCTGAAAACCTCATTGCTTTTAAGTTAATTCCTTGGTGTATATTTGTAATGCTTACGGCTTCTTCTGATCCGGTGTGGGTCAAGGAGTAATTTCCATAAGGGGGTAACACCGAGGATTCAAAACAAAGAAGCACGAGAAAGCGATTTATTGCAACAAAGCACACAGCAAACAAGCTACAAAGCTGGTCCACGCAAGCACACACAAGCATGATAGTACAGCAGATGCACAAGAACTACACGAAGGACTACACCCTACGCTTGAGCAAACGCTCGCTCACTGACGAGGAAGCTAAGGGAGTAGCGAGTGGAACTGCTGACTCTGAAACTCCGGATGGACGAGGCGAAATATTTGGAGAAGCTGGCGGAGACTGAGGTAAAGCGACACCAAGCAATCTCCTGGCTCGAATGACGTCTCGGACTAACTCAGAAATAAGAAGACACTCGGCCGTCATGTAACGAGACATGGCGAGGATAGCCGGGTCAACTTGAGGATTGACGGAGGGAAATTGGATCCGCCTAGGATTCTCGACGATGGTGGGATAATATTGATAAGCACAGTTCTCTTGAACCATGCTATCTTGATGACGAAGACTGGTGATTCCTGCCATTGCGGCAAGCTGAACGGCACGCTCGGGAGTAGCGCTGTAACCACCGTGGAAACTGTAGGTGCGCTTACCGACAGGAATCAGGGCTGATAGATGAACATGAGCAACATATTCCTGAATTCTTCCCCCGACAGAACACTGGAATACTTGATACTGGGCTAGATCTCCGAGGGGATAAATACCGCGCCACATATAGCCAAGGAGGGTGGCAAAGCTGAGAGGTGCAGGAGTGGGATTGAACTCAATGGGAACAACACTGGGAGCTCTAGGGATGGCACTGAACCCATGGAAGTTGACAGCCATCTACGCATGCAACATGGGTTAGGGGTAACCGGAATAAGACTATATGCAGCAAACAAATGCAACAACCAAATGCAGCAAGCAAGGGTAACAACCAGACCCTATACTACCATTTTCTAACATTCCAACGGACTAGGACGTTCTGCAGCCAGACCTGCTCTAATACCAAGCCTGTGGCACCCCGGCTCAGAGAAAACCGGAACGCCCCGTATTCTAGCCCAGAGATCGAGGTGAAGTCTTCTGGAATACGGCACTGCTTAGCATAGAACAAACCAGCTCTCTATTACAACACGATTAGGAATACAAGGTCTCCGATATTACAATGAATAACATTGGCATGGCGACACTACGCCAACCACACTTGCTCTATACAAGCAGCATAACAACTCGAGGCAACGGAACAACTACTGGCAGCGGAACAACGAACGGCGATGATGGACTCCAATCCGCAGGGACTCTGGCTGGAACGTTTATCGTAGCTCGCGAACACAGGAACCACACCAAACAAGCCACTACTAGGAAAAGGCTAATCAGTGGCGCACCTGTTTTGGGCATTAATGGCGCACTATAGTTGCACCACTATCATCACGCCAGTAGTAACAAGTACTAATGGCGGACCCCTGGTGCGCCATTAGTATACCAGACAATAGTGGCGCACCTGGCAGTGCGCCATTACTATGTCCCCTGGTGCGCCATTACTATGCCTCCTAGGGGGCCATATTTACCTTCACGTATGCCCCTAAGTGCGCCATTAATATGCCCAACAATGCGCCACTGGTATTTAGCCCTGGTGCGCCACTAATGCTCAACAAGGTGCGCCACTAATATGAATATTAGGATTTTTTTTGCTTTTCTGATATTTGCACAGGTTACAAAATACATTACAGCACAGAATATAAACAGCACAACATATAAACAGCAGATTTATCGAATACAATAGAAGATTAGTCTCCGAATACAATTCATCATATTAGTCTCCGAATTCAAAATACCGAACAAAGTTAGAACATTACAAGTCTCGAGACCACGAGTAGTGAGTTTGTCTTCACATTACAAGTCGATATCTAAACTACCATCACATAGAAGAGAGCTGCGGTCACGATGAGCATCATCGCGATGAAACGGTCTTCATCCGGTTCCTCCTCCGCTCCCTCCTCTCTCCCGCTAGATAGCGCGCGTATCTAGCTTCCGCCTCCGCCCTAGTGGTGTACCCTTTGTAACTGTTACCACTGAAACGGTGACCCTGTCTCCGACACTCCTCCCAGTCGTTGTAGACTCCGGGAACCTTACCCTTGTACACGACATACGACGGCATCTCTATGCACTAGACAAACAAAACGTTAGTAGCAATTCACAGACAATACATAAGCAATATATAAGTATGCAACAAAAGGATCGGAAGAGAAAAGCAACACATTAATAGCACGATTCATGGTCCTACTAATAAATAGCATCGATTACATATAAGTTGAATGACTGTCCAAACCAAAGAGACATACAAGTTCATTAAATTTTAATTACAACATGAGCTAGTCGATATTTCAGAACTACATAGCATCACTACTTTCGACTCGACTCAGGGACCGGAGCATGGATGAAGCCGCCGTCTTTCGTGATGGTCATGAAATCGCGAGCGTTGTCAGACTGCATTTGTAGCGTTGTTTCTATTTCACTGTTGGACGGTTGATATTTGAGGTAGAACTACCCCGAGGTACGAAGGACATCTTGATGGATGATTTCCGCAAACTCCGACTGGATGCGAAAGAATTCTTGTCTGAGGTCCGCGTCCTGGATTGCCGACAAGCGTGCGGCCCAATCTTTGAGACTATTTGGTAGCAGAAGGTGATTATGGTCCCGTACGATCACCCGCATGTGATGGAGGGCGTAGTAGGCATCCTTCTGACCGCCAGGCAGCTTCTTGACGCAGGGGAATGTCGTTACGTGGGTGAACACGTGCTTGCCGTACCTAAAAATTGGCCTCCTGAAGGTGCCTCCAGATTTGGCGTAGCCGGGGAGAACATCATCAAGAACTTTCTTGATATTTGTGTAGTCTTTCTTCGACTAATGGCCTGAGTCGAAATACTTGGCCATGGAATAGTTCGGGCTTAAGAGGATGAGTGTGCAATGTGTGTCACTGCACAAAACACGGAATGTTAGAAAAAAAAGAATGATCAAAATCTAAGAAATCATATGTTATGGGGCGGTGAGGGGATGACTTACTCGGGAAAGTAAGGCACGAGGAAGTTATCCTTATCTGGGTTCGCCAGAATGATGCCTTCGAGGTATGAACTCGCGACTTGCCGGTCCCCAGCGCTGCCCAAGATCTTGGCACGCATGTAAAAGGGGTCGACTATCACGATGTCCCGGGTCTTGTCTCTAATGATCCGCATCTCCATACTCAGCGAAAATAGCCGAACGAAGGTGTAGTGCAACAGATGAAGGTTAAACATAGCGAAGATGTCATCAAACCGCAGGACGATCATACCCCCGATGGTGCTATCCACAAAGCCCTTGCCCTCTGGCACCTTGGCCACGAAAACTGGGTATGCCACATCATTCTCGGAGAGACGCCGCTTGTCCAAAGAAAGAACACTGTCATGCAGACTCCGCATAGCACCGGTTGCAACATTGAGCAGATTAGTCGGTAGCATCGGCCTACCCGCCGCATGCACCCTCCTCGATATATCCTTAGGTGAAGGTGGCCCGTCCTGAGCACGGATCGTACTCGATGCCGGATGGCTCGCACCCTTGTTATTCTTTGTTTTCCTTCCCTTCTGCTTCTTCTGTTGTAATGGGATCAAGTTCTGCTCAGAGACCACCTTCTTGAGTGTGTTGGGGCTGATAATATTTCGCACCTCGGCTATCTGAGGCTCGGTGAAGGCGGCAGCTGGAGGTGTCTCCTGAGAACTGAACGCCAGACGACGCCTGTTGCAATTGGGTTTCTCCGCGGTACCAGCTAGATCGCAATCGTCTTTGGCAGGGTTGGGTTCTTGAGAAGGAGGCCCCAAGAATTCGTCATCGTACCCATGTTCGTTGAAGTACTTATCGACGTTGGTAAATGTACCGTCGTCGTCGTCCGGATCCTGTGCCATATGCATGTCCGGATCAGCTGACGGCGGTAGCGTTGCAGCGGTCTTGCCATGGCTTGGCGCCGGCACGACTGGTGGTGTTGTCTGTTGGGTGGTGTCCCCCGCCCCCAAACGAATCTGGCTCTTCAGCCAAAGCATGGGCCAGCTTATGCAGGCGCTGAGGGTCATCACATCATCTTCGTCGGCCCCAGGGGGTCGATACAGAGGTAACAAGTCGTCGAAGCCCCGCAGCACCCGAACCAGTTGAACCCTATACACGGTGGGTGGCATCGGATTACCGTGGAACACGTGGCTGCCCGGTTGAACGGTTCTGGCCTTGGCGACATCGATCAACTTGCCGTCCATGAACCGCAGGAGAGTGCATTGAACGTCGGTGGTGCCTTGCGAAAACATGTAGGGCATCAGGGATGCCCAGTCAAAGGCAAGGAGATTTAGTCATTGGCCGAGAGGCTTAATTAGTTACCGTGATGGCGTCGAGCTCGGCTAATGTCAAGGCACCGCCAACGGCGGGCGTGCAAGTGACGGAGGGGCCGCTTGCTGCTGAGGTGCCGGCCGGTGTATTCTTCCCACACCCGGGTGCATTAAGCTCCAATGCCGGCGACACCAATGCCGCCTCCGCCGAAGACACCAATGGCGCCGCCGGCGCGTTGTGCGAGTTCCTGCCCGTGAAGCTGGGAATCGGGGGCGGCGCCTGTTGGCCGCCCACAATCCACGCCTGCAGCCCCTCAATCAAGGTAGGCACAATGGCGGTGATCATCGCTCCCAGTTGGTCTCGAACTTGCTCTTCGACTATCTCCAGAATCCGCGCCACTTGTGCCTTGAGTTCTTGAACCTCGTGCTCCTAGCTTTTCGAGTTGGTCTTTCTCTCCTTTCGCCCAGCGGTATAGTATTCCGACCATATCGTGGACAAGCCTTTGCCAGCCACACGACCAGCTGACGACGGCTTACTGAGCTTATCCTTGTGTTCCATTACGTTCAACACCCTATTTAAAGTGGTGTCCCAAGGGGAGCTCTTAGACGACCCCGCGCTACTGCTTTTAGTGTCCTGTGGAAGGAACGTGAACCATTTAGAAATTTGGCTTCAATAATTAGAATGCAACCATATGGAGCTAATTACGCGGGGGGTATTCCTTACTAGAACAAGCTCAAGCGCCTTGGTCTTCGGATCCGTGATAAGCTCCTTTGTTACCGGGTCAATCTTGTACCGGGCCCTGACATAGTTCCTGGTCTGCTTGTCACGGTATTTATCAAAGAGGGGCGGTAGGCCTTGCTCGGCACGCTCCGCGTCCTCCTTGTCTCATATAGGTTCCGCCACTCTGTAACCGCCGGGACCGAGTTTGTGGACCCCTAAGTTAAAGCCCGCATATCTTTCACCCACTGACTTGATTCCGCGGTTGCGTTGCTCTCGCACTTGATCTTGAACTCCACGTAGTCAGCTTTGCTGATCGAAGGATTCGTCTCCTTGATCTTCACATAACTATCACCTTTTTCAATCCTTCTCTTCATTGAGGCTCTCCAAGTAGCCAGGGCCATGCTCATCTTCGTGAGGGCGGCACTATTAACTTTATTCCTGAGAGGCGTGTGTTTGCGAAGTCACCGGGGAACTTGTACCATTCGTGCAGCTTCGTGAAGAGGAGGTTGCGCAAATTCCCTCGGTCATGATGCCTTAGGTTCTCGGTGTTGATCGAGACGGTGCTCCGGAGAATGCACCCGAGCTGTCCCGCGTACCCCTTGACTAATTCTTTGGGCGCCGTTGGATGCCCACTGGAGGACACTTCAGTAAATTCCTCCTTGACAGTGCCGAGCACGTTCGGGCGTCGGTCCTTCCATTGCCTCTTCGGTTGGCTGCCATCTGTGCGTGCGCTGCCATCATCAGTGGTGGCACCATCAGTGGTGTCATCCCCGACGCCACTAGGGGTTGTGTAGTCGGGATCGGTGTCTTTAGCGGCGTCCTCATAGCGGTGAGGTTCTTCCTCCATCTCCTGGGACAACTCCCAGAATGCCTTGCCCGAACCGCCGGCCTCATCGTTGTGAGCCATGTTCGCTCTAAATAGGAAAAAAGTTTGGTCAAAAAGTTGGTTATTGTCAAGGAACAAGATCTCTAAGTTGACCAAATAACCTAATTCTCGAGGAATGTCGCCAGAAAGTTGGTTATTGTCAAGGAATAATTGAGAGATGTTTGTGATACTGCCTAGGTGTTTTGGGATGGAACCTGTTAGTGTGTTGTTGCTAAGGTCCAAGTCCCCTCCTAACCCCCTTCTTCTCGTCTCCTCTCACTATCTCTCTCACACACATGGCAAGCAAGGGTGTCTGAGTGTGTGAAAAATACTAAACTAATCCAAGGGCTGAAAATTGATCATCTGTTTTAGATTGCAGTTTTCTTTCTTGGGGCTTCGGTGTGCGGTACAAAACTGAATTTTGGAAATCTACAGAATGAACAAGCTAAGGGCTGCAAATGCCCGCAAGGCTTCAAGGGTGACGGCATACACGGTTGCGAAGGTATCGCCATTAGGAACATTGTTCTGCAACCTTGTGGGCAGTATTGTTGCATGTTTTACTAGTACTGGCAAACCTAGAATAATGGCTCAAATGGTGAACTGTTTGAGCTTCTCAAGTAATTTCTTATATACAATATCTCTCTTGCTTGGCACTTGCAGATGTTGATGAATGCAAAGAGAGGCTCTTCTGCCACTGCAAGGACTGCAGCTGCGAGAACACATGGGGGAGCTACGAGTGTGGCTGCGGTGGTAGCAACATGCTGTACATGAGAGAGCATGACACTTGCATTAGTGAGTTGCCTAGCCTGAATTTCCTTTTGGACCTCACTATATGATGGTCCAGGTCTCATCATATTTCTAGTTTATCTTTCAAAGGTATTAATGTGGAATGTGCTAGTAGCACCTTCAAATAGTCCTTCCTTTGTCTACAACAACACGCACCTTCGAGGTCAAGATACATGCTAATTAATTTTTGTTTCGGTTGAGAATCGGGCACCTTCTAGGTCAAGAAAATTGGGCATGACCTTTGCTAATTTTCTTGACCTAGGAGTGCCCCATTCTCAACCGAAACGGAAATTAATCAATATTTCAGGAGAAAGGGGTCATTTCAGAAGAACACAAGTAGCAGAAGCATCACAAGTTGAAAAAATCACAAGTAGCAGCAGCATCACAAGTAGTACAGCAGCAGAAGCATCACAAGTAGTACAGCTGCAGCAGCATCATCACAAGTAATACACTTAGCTACCAGTTCAGAAATACAGCTAAGATAAGATCATCATCATCATCACGGGAGTAGTTTTGTTAGGAATTGTCTTAGTCAAGAAGTGCTAGCAAATGGCTTAAATGTATCAGGTCCTACTCTAGTTTACTCCAGTTTAGGTTGCAGTAAAAATGCACCACTATGGAGTATCAGGTCCCTAGCAAAAATGCACTACAGAGCAAGCAATAATGCTACTCCAATCTTCACAGATTAAAGCAATACTGACTGCAAGCAATATTGCAAAATTACTGAGAACCAAAATTGCAAAATTCAGTACTCCATAACATTACTGAAACTTTACTGTGCTTGGAACTATACTGAAACTTTACTCCATATATATATGATCATTTTTGTTTGAAAAGTTTCATTTAATTTTGTGTGGAGTAGTTTTAATTAAATAAAGTTTTAACTGCTTGAGATGAGAGAAATGAGAAGAAGAGAGAAGGGCTACTGCTTGCAAGCACAGCTGCTTGCAAGTCCTACAGTAAATGGTTTCAGTTAATTAACAAAAAATGCTTGCTGAGATAATTTTAATTAACACAAATGGTTTCAGTTAGTTTTTAATGAACTGGAAAGGTTTAAGTTAATTAAAGGAAAAGGTTTTAGTTATCATGATTAACAGAAAAGTGTTACTCCAAAATTACTCCATGCTTTAGTGAATTTAGTGAATTAAGTCTGAAGAAGCTACAGAAGCTACAGGAGATCACTACAAATCTCTACAGGATATCACTAGAAAAATCTGGAGAAAGAGAGAGAGAGAGAGAGAGAGGAAATTGGAAGATACTCCTAATGCAAGCACTCCATTTACAGTACTCCTATGCTTGTACAGCAGAAAAACTACTCCTAATGCTACAACAGTTAACAACAACTGAAATTATTGTAATGTCCAACAATTACAGTACACTGAATGTTATTGAAACTTCAGTTAATTTTGACAAACTTTGACTCCAGATTTACAACTTTCCATCAGAATTGAGCACCATAAAGACTACCACCATTCGCTAGTATTTCCAATGTAACCATATAGCATCCGATTCAAATAAACAAGGTGCTTTAACAAGCTCCAGCCATCCATGTTCTTAGGAAACACAACACTGAAACCATTTCTTGATAAAATTGACTGAATACTAAGTAGATCAAATGCAAGATAGATAGTGTCCTGTTGCAACAATGATAACTATTTTGACCATCTGATGGCACCCCAAAAAAATGAGAGCATTTACTTCAAACTGAGTTCTGAACTACCACTTACAGTGCGCCAATGGCGTGGACGGCTGGCTGGTTGCTTCCCCCGACCTCCGGTGGCGGCAGCCCTTGGGGACGACGGCCTTGGCAATCCAATCGTAGGAGAAGAGGAAGGTGAGGACAAGGGAACAGGAGGCGCAAGAACTGCAGGTTGGAGAGGAGGAGAAGGCAATGAATCGAACTGCAGGTTGGAGGCGAGCCAGCGAGGGGAGGGGACCGTCCGGCCGGCCGGCGCAGTGATCGGAGCGGGCTAGCTGGTGTCGGCGTCTCGGAGAGGGCCCGAGGGCGACCGATGGCGACGGTCGAGGGAGGGGAGCGGGCTTGAGCAGCTCGCGGTCGATGGTGCAGCGCGACAGAGGCCGAGGGCTTGAGCAGCTCGCGGTCGATGGTGCTGAGGATGCGCACCGCCCCGCCGGTGGCTGGATTGGCTGCGGCTAGGGTTCGTGGGGAGGGCAGGGGGCGACGGCGGCGAGGCTTTCTGGGCTCTGCTCGCTGCTGGGCCGGGGAGGGCGAGGGGAGCGGGCGCGGGCGGACAGCGGCGGTTGAGCGGGCGCGGGGGTCGTCGGATGCGGGCGTTGTCGGCGGCAGTGGAGCGGGCGTGGGGGGCGAGGTGGATCTGGTGGCGAGGGAGGGTTAGCGAGAGGGGACAGCACACACCTACATACAGAGGGGGGAAGGTTAGCAATGGCGCACCTTCTAGGGGTGCGCCATAAAAACAATGATAGCAATGGCGCACCTTCCCCTAGTGCGCCATTACTAACTTTTTTTTGGATTTTTAGTTGCATCTAATAATTTTCTAGAAAATGACGATCAAATTTGAAAACATTTATGAATGTGAAAAGTTATAATCAAATTTGTTATTTAAAAATATTTATGAATATGAAAAATATCATCAAATTTGTTATTTGAAAATATTTATGAATATGAAAAAATATCATGAAATTTGTTATTTGAAAATATTTATGAATATGAAAAAATATCATCAAATTTATGAATGTGAATAATTTTTTAGAAAACATTTATGAATATGAAAAAATATCATCAAATTTATTATTTGAAAATATTTATGAATATGAAAAAATATCATCAAATTTATGAATGTGAATAAATTTTTAGAAAACATTTATGAATATGAAAAAATATCATCAAATTTATTATTTGAAAATATCATCAAATTTGTTATTTGAAAATATTTGAAAAAATATCATAAAAATTGGTATACCAATGGCGCACCTCCTAGGGGTGCGCCATAAGTACCTTGATAGCAATGGCGCACCTTCTCCTGGTGCGCCATTAGTAACTTTTTTTATTTTTAGTTGCATCTAATAATTTTTAGAAAATGATGATCAAATTTGAAAACATTTATGAATGTGAAAAAATATCATCAAATTTGTTATTTGAAAATATTTATGAATATGAAAAAATATCATGAAATTTGTTATTTGAAAATATCATCAAATTTGTTATTTGAAAATATCATCAAATTTGTTTTTTTGGATTTTTAATTGCATTCATTTGTGAATTGGTAAAAAAATTATGAATATGAAAAAATATCATCAAATTTGAAAAAATATTCATGAATTCAAAACGTGCCCATGAAATTTAAAAATATTTATGAGTTCAAAAAATATTAACAAATTCAATACTTTTTGTGAGTTAGAAATTCAATACCAGAATAAACATAAATAAAAATTGGTATACCGGAATAAACATAAATAAATATTCATGAGGATTAGAACAGAAGAAATATCATTTCCATATGTCGAAATACAATCAAGAAATGAAGACTACAATTTAAATACAATCGATCTTAGCTAGCTATCTTTTCACAATCTTCTTGCCCTTCTTTTTCGCAAATGGAGTTCTTCTCTTGAACGGACGTCCTTTAGGTAGGGTGGTCCTGCTTCTTCTTGTGGTGTATGACACTTCATCGTCGTCGTCATGTTCCATGTTCGGGTCGCCGTACTTGTCGAAGTCTTGCTCATTGGCGACTCCATCCATTCCGATGATCTTCCTTTTGCCTCTCCTCACGACAACACGACTGGGCTTTTACGGGTCGGTAATGAAGAAGCATTGGTCCACTTGGGAAGCCAGTACCCATGGCTCATTTTTCGCGGTGACGTTTGCGTCCGCGGTCTTGGATTTGGCTTCGGGTATAACCATGGTGGTGAAATACCGGTCTTCTTTTAGGACGGTCTTGGCCCATCTGACACGGAACATCAGGACCTTCTCTCCAGCGTAGCTCAGCTCCCAGATCTCCTCGATCCTTCCGTAGTATCTGTCCTTCTCGTTACCGGTGTAGGATTCCATCGTTACCCCGGAGTTCTGATAACCATCGCTCTTCATGTCCTTGTCCTCGGTGTAAAATGTGTAGCCGTTGATATCGTACGCCTCATAGGTCATCAGGATGTGCTCGGTGCCCTGTGACAAGGCAAATATGAGTTTTTCTTCCGTGGAAGAATCCTCATGTAAAGGGTATGACAGAAGCTTCTCCTTGAACCAACGCGTGAAACATGAGTTGTGCTCTTTGATTATATCTCCGTCCGTCCTCTGTTGGCCTCGGTCATTGTACGTCTTCTCAATAAAGGTTTTGTGCTCTACCACCCAAGGATCGACCACGTCTATGTGTTGTAGCACGACTAGGTTTGCTCTTTCAAAGTCGGCGAGTCGACCCTCGAAGTCCACATGCATTTCGCGGCGACCATCGCGGTGACCCCATCCAGCGAGCCTGCCGAGGTGCCTGTTGACGGGTAGACCAACGGGGTTCTCGATGCCTAGATAATTCGTGCAGTAGGAGATGCACTCTTCGGTCAGAAAGCCCTAGCTATGCTTCCCTCTGGACGTGACATGTTGCGAACGTATCCTTTGATGACAACATTCATCCTTTCGAACGGCATCATGCTGTGCAGGAACGTCAGTCCGAGTTGGATGATATCCGCCACGATATGGACCAGCAGATGCACCATAAGATCGAAGAATGCGGGCGGGAAGTACATCTCAAGCTCGCATAGTATCACCATGATCTCTTCCTATAGCCTTCTGAGTTGCCTCACGCCAACCGACTTCCAAGAGATGACGTCGAAAAAGTTGCGTAGGCCAAATAGCGTTTCACGGACGTGCGCGTCCATGATCCCACGGATTGCAACTGGAAGTATCTGCATCATCAGCACGTGACAGTCGTGAGACTTCATCCCGGTGAACTTCTGCTTCGCTGAGTCTAGGTATCTGCTTATCTTCCCCGCGTAACCGTAAGGAAGTTTTACTCCTACGTGGCAGGTGAAAAACTACTCGATCTCCTCCTGACTTAGTCATTTCCGATCTTCTCGGCCTTTTTGCCTTTGCGACGACTTTCCGTGTCCTGCTTCGCCTCATCATCATCATCATCATCATTATCGTGAAGCTCCTCCCTGATGCCCATTGATTTCAAATCTGCCCTTGCTTTCGGCCCATCTTTGGTCCTCTCTGGCATGTTGAGCAGGGTACCAAGCAGACTCTCGCACATGTTCTTCGTGATATGCATGACATCAAGGTTGTGAGGCACACGGAGGATCTTCCAGTACGGCAAGTCCCAGAAAACAGACCTCGTTTTCCATACCTTCAGCAGTGGCTCTGGCGCCTTTCGCTTCTTTCCCGGCTCTGGCGCCTTTTGCTTCTTTCCCGGCAGTGGGCAATCTTTCCAATTTTTCAACAGCTCGTCTATTTCCTCGCCGCTCCACGTACACGGGCGTCTTCGGGGTTCGGTTTCACCATCGAACAGATCCTTGCGTTTTCTGCATGAGTCATCGTCGCGAAGCCACCTTCGATGTCCCATGAACACAGTTTTTGAAGACCCGGGATCTCTATCTAGCTGGCGATACGTTGTGTCATCCATGCACCTGACGCATCTAGAAAATCCGTGGACCACCTGCCCTGCGACATATCCGTAACCGAGATAGTCGTGCACCGTCGTGAGCAGTGCGGCTCTCATAGGGAAATATTCTATCTCTGCGGCGTCCCACGTATTGGCAAGCGTTTTCCACAGCATGTCTAGCTCCTCTTTTAGCAGCCCCAGATACAGATTGATGTCATTCCCTGGTTGTTTCGGCCCTTCAATTAGCATACTCATGTGAATGTACTTCCTCTTCATGCACAACCAGGGGGAAGGTTGTACATCCACACAAACACAGGCCAGGTGCTATGTGTGCATCTCTGGCTGCCAAACAGATTGACTCCATTGATGCTCGCGCCCAGCACGATGTTCCTTGGATCGTCCCAAAATTCTGGGTGTTCGAAGTTCAACGCTTGCCACTGGCTCGCATCCTTAGGGTGACTCGGCATCTTGTCTTTTTTATTTATCTCCGGATCATTTCCGTCATCTTCTCGCTTCTTCTCCTCCCTATCCGCGTGCCAACGCAGGAGCTTTGCTAGCTTAGGGTCTGTGAAACACCGCTGCAGATGAGGAGTGATCGGAAAGTACCACACCACTTTTCGAGGAGCTTTCTTCCTCTTCTTGTATCGAGTGACGCCGCACACCGGACATATGGTAGACTCCGCGTGCTCGTCCCGATAAATGATGCAATTGTTCATGCACACATGGTATTTCACGTGCGGTAAATCCAGAGGACACACGATTTTCTTCGCCTCCTCGAAACTGGTTGGGCACTTGTTCCCTTTGGGAAGACGTTCGTGCCAGAATGACATGTTCTCGCCGAAGCATGCGTCGGTCATTTTGTGTTTTACCTTCATCTCCAGAGCCATGAGCGTTACTTTCAGGCGGGTATCCTTGGGCCTGCATCCTTCATACAATGGAGTAACCGCGTGTATCTCCAGTTGATCCAACTTGGCTTTCTCTCGGGCGGCAACTCTTGTGTTATCCGTCTGCTTGAGAAGCAGCTCTTGAATATAAGGGTCATGCACCCAGCCCATCGATGGTCCATCTTCGTCTGCTCCGGCATCTTCATCTTCATGATCATGCCCTTCATCTTGACCTTCCTCATCATCATGTCTGGCATCTTCTACATGATGACTGTGTACTACATCTACTTCGTGATCATGTCCTGGAGATTCTTCGTCTTCTCGCCCGCCCTCACCGCGGTTGTCTTGCTGCCCTTCCTCATTTCTTGCCCGGCCCCCATGGACGACTTCATAGTCATCTTCATCACCTTGCCACCGATAGCCATCCATGAAACCACGCAAGAGCAGGTGGTCCCGCACCTGTACTGAATCCGGGTCCATAAGGCTCTTCAGCTTGCATCTTCGACACGGACATCTTATCTCCGTCTCGTTCTTTTGAAGCATCTCGGCCTCCGTGGAGCTCAAAAACCTATACACGATGCCTTCGGTCATCGTGCGGACCATGGTCACCTGCGGGGTAGAGCAAAACGATATTTTAGAACCAAAAAAATTGGCATGACTTTGCCTAAAAATAGGACCAAAAAGAATGCATAGTGCCAAATTCTCGCCAAAACGGAAATGAATCAACATTCCGGCAAAATATTGGCAACTATCGCATTTCAAATACCGGTACCTGCAAACACAAACATATGCAACACCACAAACATATGCAACACCACAAACATACGTAGATCAAGGCCATAAAAAGTGTTTACGTTGTTGGAGGGAGAAAAAAGTAAATCTAGAACATAAAGAAAGCTTTCCCCTTACTTACCTATCAAAAAAAGGAAATTTAACCACTTAATTTGGGTGAATCTATGGTGCAAATGAGGTGAGGAGGAGGAGGCAGCCGAGACCAAGCTTGGTAGAGGTGGAGAGAATGAAGAGGGGAAAGTGAGTGTGGTAGGTGGCTGTCCAAAATATCTAGCTGCTCCCAGGTTACCAATGGCGCACCACATAAGAATGCGCCATTAGTAACCAGGGTTACTAATGGCGCACCTGGGGAGTGGTGCGCCATTACTAGTTTTGAAAAAAAACATGCTAGTAGTGGCGCACCAGTGGACAGTGCGCCATTAGTAGTTAGAACTAGTAATGGCGCACTGTCCCCTGGTGCGCCACTGCTAACAATTTTTTTTATCTTTTTTTTCCAAAACTAGTAATGGCGCACCGCACACCAGGTGCGCCATTAGTAATGAGGACATTAATGGCGCACCTGTATCTGGTGCGCCACTGCTATATTGCAGTGGCGCACCACATACATGGTGCGCCATTAATGTCCATATTAGCTATAGCCCTTTTCCTAGTAGTGAGCAAGCAATCTAGGCACGACCTGCAAACTGGCATGACACGCCAGGTCAGTACATTGAATGTACTTGCAAGCTCACAATAAGCAGAAGCATTCAAGACAAACAACAGCATGGCAATTACAGGTTAAGTAGGAATTATCATGAGATCATCAGGATAACATGGCATGAACAACATGAACATAATACCTCTAGAACAATATGAGCATGGCATGAACATATAAATCTGACGATACTAGCATGCAACATGATGACACTATATGCACCACTTATTCTGCTGGGGTTACCTCTTAACCATCATATGCTTCACTAACCAACCTCGGACATCACACGATCATGACATCACACGATCATCTCAGGATCAAATCAAGCTTGGTATAAACAATATCGTAGTAATCATTAAATGACCACAAGGAATTTGATCTTTACCCACGACTCTCGCACAACATCACAAATATCCAACAACTCGGTATCCTTGATACCACGGTGATCATTCACGGATCACAAACAAAACCATTCTTGGCTCAATGGGTTACCTCGTAACCAAACGATGATCATTCACGGATCAGAGAACCAACTTATCTCATCATCGAACCGGGGTTGTTATTAAGCACATCATTATTATTATTACTGTTGACCCATAGTGTGACTGACACGAACTGGGCCCTTATCCGCGGGCACGGCTATCGATAGATTTAATACACACTCTGCAGAGGTTAGCACATTGTACCCACACCACGGAACCCATGGCCTCGCATTCCCATTCGGGTGGACCAACGGCATTCCGACAAAACCGCCCTACTGCCATGACACTCTCCCGGCCACTCCGACCAACACCCCCTTGGGGTTCAGCCCTGGGTGGCCCCATGCCTACCAAAGGCACCACAGCCACCGTCGTGGCAAAAACATAAACGGTCTCAAACGGGGACAAAAAGGCGCCTAACAACGACGGGCACACAAGGCTTATGTCCGCCTACCTGATCAGGGTAGCGCTCGCCCATAACCTTCCCTCATTAGAGGCACCGGCGAGAGGCACAACAATAGACCCAGTTAGGACCCTCCCATAAAGGCAAGTGTGGTTGCACTGGTCAGCTCGATATGGTGGCACCATGACTCAGCCAACAGTTGTTCAAGTTCAATTAAGTCCGGTTAAACTTGAATGCAATAAGCTGGGCCATATTAAAATAACATGACGCAATTACAATGCATGAACATGAATCAACATAAGCATGGAGGTGCAACATATTCATCGAGTATAACCACAATGAAACATTAACCAAATGAGCATGGCAAACTGACGAGCATAACATTACACATGAGCATATCATGACCACTAGCATCATAATTAAATAACATGCAAGAACTCATCCAGAATACTACCAAGTAAGCATATACCCAACGGAATACATAGTAACATACATAGTTACGGCACCAGATAACAGATCGTAAACATGCATCAGAAAGAACACACTGCTACTACTATCAAGCAGGACATATAACAATAATACCAGTAATAAGTGCAAGATAACAAGATGCAGAAGAGCATAGCATGAAAGTGAACACAGATCTATAAGTATCACCGAAACAATGATAACTGTATCAAAACAAGCAAACATTTATTAAATATTCAAGTTGAAAACCATGGCTACTACATGACTATCATGCAAGTGGTTTTTATGGCTTGCCCGGGGGTGACGGAGGCTCCGGGAAGAAGTGCGGTGAAGCCGTGGAACGAAACGCCGGGCGGTTCTTTTTCGGAGGGGGCTGATTAGAGGCAAGAGCATAATGGGCATTTTCATGGTTTGAACACCTAGTGAAAATGTTACAAAAAGATAGAGCTCGACGAGACGAAGAACTGAGCGCTGGTTTCACCTCGATCAGAGTTACGGTTGCGGAGTTATGTGGTGTGGAAGAAGAAGGACCAATCTGTGAATATTTTCATGACCAACGGGTCCCTGAGTGGATATGGTACAGGCGCAAAATTTCAAATACGCTTTTGGAACTGGAAAACACACTTTAGGGAATAGAAGAAGGAAATACGCTTTCGGGCAAATGAAAGTGTACTAAGTGAAATACGCTTTCAAAGAACTGAAAGCGCACTCACCTAAAAGGCATTTCCACTTATCCACGTGGCAGGGCGCTCGGCCACTGGCGCGTGGGTCCCAGGTGCAGGGGGGCCAGGCATCGCTCATCTTCTACCTCGCTCGGGCCCCGACCGAGACAGAGGCGAGGCAGAGACGAAGCAGAGGTGGGCTCCGGCGAAGGGGCCGGCCGGCTCAGGCCGGCTCCGGCCAAGGGGAGGGCACGAGCGGCTATGACGGGGCCTGCCGCACCTGTTCAGGGGAGACAGGGAAGCCAGGGAGAAGTGGGGGTTGCGGGGCGGAGGAGGACCCGAGAGGAGGCAGAGGCGGCCGATGTTGAAGGTGCTCCTGGAGCAGGGCACTCCGGCGAGGGCTGAGGGGTCCAGGAGACTCGTAGGGACGAGGGGAGGACGGTGGAGGTGGTGGAGTGGAGTAAGGATGCTTGGGTCGACCGGATGAAGAAACGGCCGAGAGGCGGAGGCGACGGCCGGACCTGGGGCACGCGGACACGGGGCTCTCCGGCGATGAACAAGGGGTTGGGGCGACTCCTAGAGACGTGGGGGACTCGGTGGGCAGGTCGGAGAAATAAGAGGAGGGCTGTGGTGGTCGAAACCAAGACCAACTCCGGCGAGGTCACGGCGATCCGAGGAAGAAACGGCGAGGGAGAGCTGCTCCGGTGGGCAAAAGAGGCGGGAGAGGAGTGAGTGAGGAGCGGGGGACCTCGGGCAAGCTATATATAGCCGCGGGGAGGACTCTAGAGCTCACGGACGAGCTCCCGACCAAGCTTAATGGCGGGCAGAGGCTGGACACGGCACAGGCTGGAGTTAGCGACGAATTTATGGTGAACCACGACGAGGCAGCAACACAGGGCGACGCAGGAGCTCACAGGGCAGCTACTAGACAGGAATGGAGGTCGAGACGAGGAGGGAGCAGACGAGCACAGTGGCCGGACCGAGCCAGAGCTTGCAATGTGCGTGACGCCAGGATGATCACCATGCTCACTGGAGCAAATGGCGCGTTCTGGCTGAGCCGACCATGTCCAGTGAATATACCTTAGTTCCCTTAGTCCAACAAAAGAAAGCATTGGGTCCAGGGGCAAACAAGAGATTTGCAGAAGGCCCCAAAGCAAACGAGCAGCCAAGTGTTTGTGCTGTGCTGTGGGGACACCAGCTTGGTAATGCAGTAAATAATTTGCCTGGTGATGATCACACACTAAGGTGATGTTGAGAACCAAAAATCAGACTAAGAGGAGGAGTTTAGATGAGGGTTGTTGTAGAAACCACTATAATGGCCAGAATTAGAGATTTGGATGATGCACTCACATGAAGATGCAAGTTGAGCTGAAATTGGGCATGGCCCAATGATTTGAAGGTATGAGGATGCTCAAAAAGTTTCAGGCCATTTGGATGAACCAAAATATCACTTGCTTTACAATGCTTTATTCTAACCAGAAACTTGGAAAAATTGCACAAGGCAAATGATGTAATGGATTGATCCAAAACTTGGTGGAGAGAGTTTATATGGATGGGTAAATGCCCTGGAAAATTTTCAGCTTAAATGAAGCAATATAAAATATAGTTGCTTCACAACCTGAAAATTTGACCAGAAACCAAGATTTGGAGCTGGGCTCACATAGATGAGTTACATGAGCTCAAATTTGGTGGTGAGTCATGATTTGATCATATGAAGGATCTTGCAAAATTTTGACTCATTTGGATATGGCTAGCTTGTACTTCCTTCACAACCACTTCCCTCAGACAGGAACTTTGAAAAATAGCTCAGGAATATTTACTAGGCAAATTGAGTTGAATTTTGGCATGGGGCAATGATATGGACTGGAAAAGATGTCCAACAAGTTTGGGGTCAACCAAGCAAAGATAAATGACACTTCCTTCTCAAACCACCACTTAGGGCAGAATCAGAAAAGGAATTTTTGTCAATTATCTTTGATGATGCCAAGGAGGGGCTTTGACATGTTTGAGGAAGATATTACCCAAATAATTTATGAGAATTATTTGGGAATTTTGGGAGTGACAGAAATATAGGTTGCTTCACAACCTAGGGTTTAAAGAGTTATTCCTTTAATAGAAAAAGGAATATCCATGATAAAAGAATATTGGGTTAGGTCAAGGATGAAAATGACTTGATCTTGGGATGATCATGAGGGTGACAAGCCACTATAAAACCTAGGAAGACATCATCTTCCCAAGTTTCTGAACCACGTAGCCACAGAAAAGCAAATCAATTCAGGAAATCCCAGAAAATCAAAGGAAAAAGAAAAGGGCAAAAATTCAAGCTGTTACAACATACATCTACATTGTGCGTTTGACTCTCCCTGGCAATCGCTCGATCCCAGTTTTTGAGAGTTTTGACTACAACGGTTGCCGATCACCACCTGCTGCTTGGTACGAACTAGTAAGATTTTGAGATTCGCTTGACGGATTTGTGACACACCAGCACCACTTCCTAGTAGTATGTAGGATCATATTCTTGTGTGTTTCTATTACTAGTAACCATGGCAGGATCACAAGCCGACGAGACTGACTGGGAGAACATGACGAACAAAGAGTTACATGATAAGTTTCAGCAAATGATGAGTGGACAGGTGGAAGATATGCTAAACAGATTTGAAGAGGCCATGGAGAAGATAGATGGCATTGAGAAGGCATTCGAAACAAAGCTCGATAACAAGTTTAATGAATTGCTCGTGCGTCTTCCACAACCACCGCCCGCTGCACCTGTCATACCTCTACAACAACTACAACAACATCGCCTTCCAAATCAAGTGGGACGAGCACAGCGCGTTCCCCTTGAGCCTGGTCAAACTTCTGGTGCCGCTGTACCTACTGCTGATGTTTCTGTAGCTCCTACTGCTACTTCAGAGGTGGAGGACCATTACGAGGATGAGGTTGATCAAAATCAGAACTACGTGCAACCACCAGCACCACCACCACCAGGCCGTCCTCATGCATATCATCGCAACGCTAGGGCTGCACCACCCGAGGTACGAGATCATGACCATCTTCCTAAACTAAAATTGAATATTCCACCATTTGAGGGTAGATATGCTCCTGATATATATCTTACTTGCGAGTTAGAAACTGAACAACGATTTACATGTTTACAATATCCTGAGGAGACGTGTTCCTGCTGCTGTTCCTGCTTTCACTAGCTTTGCATGTGTTTGGTGGTTTGAACATTGTAGATTATATCCTATTCCACCTACTTGGGCTGCCTTGAAAACTTCTATGTGTACTCGTTGGGTTCCACCATATTATCAACGTGAAATGCTTCAAAAATTGCTGCGTTTAAGACAAGGAAAACATTTTGTAGAAGAATATTATCAGGAATTACAAACTGGAATGATTAGATGTGGTATTTTTGAGGATAATGAAGCTATGCTTGAATGTTTTATGGGTGGATTAAATAGAGAGATTCAGACCATTCTAGAGTATAAGGAGTATAATAATATCACTCATTTATTCCATCTTGCTTGTAAAGCTGAACGTGAAGTGCAGGATCGACAAGCATTGGTGCGGACTAACTTTCTGCAGGTCGACCTTCATCATGTACACCGCGTGCATCCTCTACTTCCACACATTCAATTGCACCAGCACCTCCATCAGGTGCCACCTCCAGCCGTGATACAAGAAAGCAGGCACAACCACCACCATCTGCAAAGAGCACACCTGTCGGGCCTGCACAGAGCTCTTCTTCTTCCATGGCATCAACAGGGCACACAAGTGATATTATTTGTTGACGTTGTAAGGGAAGAGGTCATTATGCGAGAGAATGCAAATCTCAGCGTGTGATGATTGCTACTGAGGATGGTGTGTTATGATGAGGAGACTTTGGCTCTTATTACACGTGAAGAACACAGTGGAGATGATTCTGATCATGAGACGCAATACATGGCTCCTGAAGATGCTGACAGGTATGAATGTTTAGGTTGTCAACGTGTTTTGAGTGTGCAGGTCACACAAGCTGAGCAAAATCAGAGGCATAATTTTTCCATACAAACGGAGTTGTGAAGGAACGTTCTGTTCGCGTCATCATAGATGGAGGGAGCTGCAACAACTTGGCTAGCATGGAGATGGTGGAGAAGCTATCTCTCACCACAAGACCACATCCACATCCTTACTACATCCAATGGTTCAACAACAGTGGCAAGGTTAAGGTAACACGTATTGTTCGTGTGCATTTTAGTATCTCTACCTATGCTGATTATGTTGATTGTGATGTGGTACCAATGCAAGCATGTTCCTTATTACTTGGTAGACCATGGCAATTTGATAAAAAATTGTGTACACCATGGTAGAAACAATCAATATACTCTTGTTCATAAGGATAAAAATATTACTTTGCTTCCTATGACTCCTGATTCCATTTTGAAAGATGATATTAATAGAGCTAATAAAGCAAAACAGGAGAAAAATAAGAGTGAAAATCAGATTGTGGCAAAAGAATTTGAGCAAGCCTAATAATAAACCATCTAGTGTTGTTTCTGAAATTAAATTGAAAAGTGCATGTTTACTTGCCACCAAATCTGATATTGAGAGCTTGATTTTAGCAAATTTGTTTGCTATGCTTTTGTATGCAAAGAGGCATTATTTTCATTCGAGGACGTGCCTTCCTCTTTGCCCCCTGCTGTCACTAACATTTTGCAGGAGTTCGCTGACGTCTTCCCACAAGACGTGCCACTGGGATTACCACCTATTCAAGGGATTGACCATCAAATTGACTTAATTCCCGGTGCATCTCTACCCAACCGTGCACCATACCGTACCAATCTAGATGAGACGAAGGAGATTATGCATCAAGTATAGGAGTTGCTCGACAAAGGTTATATACGCGAATCTCTTAGTCCTTGTGCTGTTCCTATTATACTAGTGCCTAAAAAGGTGGTACGTCGCGTATGTGTGTTGATTGTAGAGGCATTAATAATATTACTATTCGTTATCTTCATCCTATTCCTAGGTTGGATGATATGCTTGATGAATTGAGTGGCTCTACAATATTCTCCAAAGTTGATTTGCGTAGTGGATACCATCAAATTCATATGAAATTGGGAGATGAATGGAAAACAACATTTAAAACTAAGTTTGGTTTATATGAGTGGTTAGTCATGCCTTTTGGGTTAACTAATGCACGTAGTACTTTCATGAGACTAATGAACGAAGTTTTACGTGCTTTCGTTGGACGATTTGTGGTAGTCTATTTTGATGATATACTGATTTATAGCAAATCTTTGGAAGAACATTTGGAACATTTACGTGCTGTTTTCATTGCTCTACATGATGCATGTTTGTTTGGTAACCTTGGGAAGTGCACCTTTTGCACCGACCGAGTATCTTTTCTTGGCTATGTTGTTACTCCACAGAGAATTGAAGTTGATAAAGCCAAGATTGAAGCTATTAAGAGTTGGCCGCAGCCGAAAACGGTCACACAAATGAGGAGTTTTCTTGGACTCGCTGGTTTCTATAGGCGTTTTGTGAGAGATTTTAGCACCATTGCTGCACCTCTCAATGAACTTACAAAGAAGGATGTGCCTTTTGTTTGGGGTACCGCATAGGAAGAAGCCTTCACGGTATTGAAAGATAAGTTGACACATGCTCCTTTACTACAACTTCCTGATTTTAATAAGACTTTTGAGCTTGAAAATGATGCTAGTGGAATTGGATTAGGAGGTGTGTTATTACAAGATGGCAAACCTGTTGCATACTTTTCTGAAAAATTGAGTGGGCCTAGTCTGAACTATTCTACTTATGATAAAGAATTATATGCTCTTGTTCGGACCTTAGAAACATGGCAACATTATTTATGGCCCAAAGCATTTCTTATACATTCTGATCATGAATCTTTGAAACACATTAAAAGTCAAGTAAAACTGAACCGAAGACATGCTAAATGGGTTGAATTCATTGAGACTTTCCCTTATGTCATTAAACATAAGAAGGGTAAAGAAAATGTCATTGCTGATGCATTGTCTCATCGTTATACTATGCTTTCACAACTTGACTTTAAAATATTTGGTTTGGAGACCATCAAAGATCAATATGTGCATGATACTAAATTTAAAGATGTATTGCAGAATTGTAAAGAAGGTAGAACATGGAACAAGTTCGTCATTAACGATGGATTTGTGTTTCGTGCTAACAAGCTATGCATTCCAGCTAGCTCCGTTCGTCTTTTGTTGTTGCAGGAGGGGCATGGAGGAGGACTAATGGGACACTTTGGCGTGAAGGAGACGGAAGATATACTTGCTACACATTTCTTTTGGCCAAAGATGAGACGGGATGTTGAGCGTTTCGTTGCTCGCTGCACTACATGTCAAAAGCTAAGTCACGACTCAATCCTCATGGTTTATATATGCCTTTGCATGTACCTAGTGTTCCTTTGGATGATATATCTGTGGACTTTGTTTTAGGTTTACCTCGAACAAAGCAGGGGAGGGATAGCAAATTTGTTGTCGTGGATAGGTTCTCGAAAATGGCACACTTTATACCATATCATAAATAGCGATGATGTTGTTAATGTTGCTGATTTGTTCTTTCGTGAAATTATTCGCTTGCATGGCGTGCCAAATACTATTGTTTCAGATCGTGATACTAAATTTCTTAGCCACTTTCGGAGATGTTTATGTGCTAAGCTGGGGACTAAACTGCTTTTTAGTACTACTTGTCATCCCCAAACTGATGGATAAACTGAAGTAGTAAATAGAACATTGTCTACTATGCTTAGGGCTATTTTGAAGAATAATAAGAAAATGTGGGAAGAATGCTTGCCTCGTATGGAATTTGCTTATAATCGTTCATTGCATTCTACTACTAAGATGTGCCCTTTTGAAATTGTGGATGGTTTCCTACCTCGTGCACCTATTGATTTGTTGCCTCTTCCATCTTCGGAGAAGGTTAATTTTGATGCTAAACAACGTGCCGAATTGATTTAAACAATGCATGAGTTAACTAAGGAAAACATTGAGCATATGAATGCTAAATATAAACTTGCTGGAAATAACGGTAGAAAACATGTCGTGTTTGCACCTGGAGGTCTTGTTTGATTACATTTGCGTAAGGATAGATTTCCTGATTTGCGCAAATCAAAGCTAATGCCACGTGCTGATGGTCCTTTTAAGGTGTTAGAGAAAAAAAATGATAATGCATATAAACTTGAGTTGCCTACAGATTTTGGGGTTAGTCCCACTTTTAACAGTGCAGATTTGAAGCCTTATTTGGGTGAGGAAGATGAGCTTCCATCGAGGACGACTTCATCTCAAGAAGGGGAGGATGATGAGGACATCAATACCATTGTTACACCCATAGCCGCTGCTGCTATACATACTGGACCAATTACTAGAGCTCGTGCACGCCAATTAAATCATCAGATACTTTCGTTTCTTGGTAATGATTCTGATGTTCATGAGAATATGTCACTGCCTAAATTGGATACGTTTGTTTTGCTTATAAATGAAGGGCCTAGCATTGACAAGAGGGATGATCAATTGAGCAAGATCAAGCATGGAGATGATGGCATGTGCAAGGGAAACAAGACTGGAGTTTCAAGTGATGATTTCAGGACTTTGACGCCACCATAGTAATTGTATGAAGGCTTGGACGAAATATACAATATGCCACTTCCCAAATTTCGTCTAGAGGCTATTATAGTTGCTGCGTCGCCCTATTCTTGGGCCAGGCCCATGTAATTTCGAAATGCTATACTATAGGCTGTTTTTAGAGTCCGTATGTGTGGGGAAACAAGAGATAGGGTTAGTTTCGGACCCCTTCGCCAAGGGCCACGAAATCCCCCCTTCTTCCTCCATATATACAGCCATTAGGGCGTCGTTTAGACTTTGTGTTTTGTTTAGATTAAAAGTTCGCCATAGCTGCAACTTCGCGTACTTCGTTTGTGTTCAACGGCCAGACTAAGGCGTCACAGAACCCCACCTTGATCAGTAAAGCTTTAATCTTATATTCGCAATATCCTGATTGCAATCTTAGTTTCTTGCTTCTTCTTTGTTTGCTTGCAGGAAATAGACCTTCGTTGTTAGGTTGATCGTCCTCCGGCGTGGTCAATAACCTGTCGGAGCTGTTTAGCGATTGCTAAGGTGCGACGTCCTCACACGTTCCTAGTCGGATCGTGAAAGTCTACTCCTCCGAAACGATATTCACTATCTCATCGAAAGACGGGACACCTTTGCCTCTATCAACATCCAACAGTCACTGCTCTCGTGTGTTGACTAAGTTGACACGTCGTTGCGTGTGCGTCAACCTTTTTTTTAGGAAAGCATACGCGCCAACCTGTAGTAGGCGCAAAAGTCAGCCTCAAATATGTGGAAAAAAGCGTACAGCCCAACTGCCATTATTTCTAATAATTTACAGCCCATTTGCTAATTCTTAAGGATTTTTCGGAGGCCATCTTCTTTTTGTTAGCATTACAGCCCATATTGTGGCCACGGTTAAAAATTATACAAATTTTTGCATATTCGAGTGCGGTTAACTGTTTTTAGTCCTAAAATATCGAGTCACATTCAAACTATTTTGAAAAATAATTTATATAAATATAAAATCCTAATAATTTTCCACGCATAAAAATCAATGGAATTTAAAATCTTGTAATAAAAGAAAATTGAAACTAATTCCCAGTTTGATGTGTTCTAAAAATGTACAGCCCATTTCTCATTACTAATAGCCCATTTTCTGGGCAAACCAAAGGAAACTCTCCTTGTCTTGAAAGATTTGCAGCCCAGCAGGGCTGACAAAGCAAGTAGGCCTCGTTTGGGTATTTCTTTAAAGAAAGTAGAACTGGGCTAGCCATTTTCAGTAAGAAAAAAACACAACTGGGCTCATGATGTGGTAAACATAAATAAAAACCTGGCTAGACGGGCCATAGCCCCCGCACAGCCCCGTTGTTATCCTGAGCCGTCGCTAAAACTAGTATAAATAACAACTGCTTGTTCCTAAAAAATTATAAATAACAACTGCGCGACCTGCTGGGTCCCTGGTGTCAGCCGCTCATTGTGTAATTCTCTCGTTTATTGACTACGTTGACAATGGCGTGAGCCCCAGATGTCCAACCATTAGGAGGAACCATTTTTGGGCTTGTAATAACGAGGCACTTGCTTGCGTACTGCCATGACGCTAGTGGGTCCCTACTGTCATCCTCTCCACGTACTGTCGTCTCCTTGTTCCTCTCGGTTGTTGACGATGTTGACAACGCAAGAGTGCGGCGCACCGCGCACGGCGAGTGAACCAAGGCGGATGATGATGGCGAGGCCTCAGACAGAACAAACAGGAGCCATGGAAGATACATCGGTCCAGTCACAGACGGAGGGGAGTACGAGGGTTGACTAGTTTGGGTGCGGGTGTATGTTGGGGCTGACATCGCCGGAGAATAACAGGACGTGTGGGGGAATAGAGGGAGGGACTGGCCAATGTTGGAGGGTATGGTAGGGCAGCGGAGGCGCAGCCAGCCATGGGAGGCGGGAGCAGGCGGAGCCGATGGGGTGGTTTGGTTTGGGTGGCTGGAGGCAGAAGACAAGAGATAGAAGATACACGACAGATGTTGGATGTCAATCCAACGGCTGGTAGGCAGAATCGTTTGCTGACTAGCTAGTAAGTCAACACTACCTTGGATAGGCTATTTCCTCGTGGGTCCCAAATGTCAGAATCCAAATCTGTCATGGTCATGTAGCCTTTCTTATGAAAGTTTACAGACCATTTGGTGTGCTAGTTCAAAATAAGTTTGTGGGTGCTGGTGGGGGCTAATCACTTGGCTTCTGTAATGCACAGTGAGCTCAAGCAGCCGGCGAGAGTGATGTTATTTCCCTTGGTCGGGATTTTTTTACAATATTTCACTCTAAATTAAACGAATGGCAAGCCATTTTCCTTGTTTCAAAGAAAATATGACAGTCACAGGTGAGTTGAAAAGGGCAAGAACATCTAACTCCAGCTTACAAACTGTACAAAAGCACGAGGGTTAATTGTTCATCAGGTTTAGACAAAACCCAGGTTGAAAAGGGTAACAACATCTAACTCCAGCACTGTTTTCGGCAGTCACAGTCAAATGGATCGGTCAGGTCCACAGAATGAACATCCTGGGTCATAAAATTTACTGGATTATGACCACAATATGTTGTAAATAGAAGCCTGACACATTCAGAAGCTCTTTTGTCCACCTGAAACTCCTATTTTTTGCTATTTTACATACCCATCCATCAAAACCATGCTGCTGATAAACTTAAGCCTGATGGACAATAGTAACCTCACATTCAGCAGGAAGAATGTGACAAATCTAGTGTTTGCATGGTTGGCTACATATCATTCTACCATTATTATCTTCAATCGAATGTCATGATAAGTGAGAAAATCCCGGTGCTTACAAATCCTCCGATTGGTTATAACTTTGTTCCCCCGTCCTGTTGCCTAAATAGACATGAAGATTGAAAACAGTTAAGGTCTAAAAAAAGAGTGTAGAAAGAGCAACAGCTGAATGGTTAATTCTACTACACTATATGCGGGCTTCCAATGTGCGTGAAATTATCACCTTTATATACAACTTCTCCAGACATGGAAAGCATTGCAGCAAGCCAATAATCTTGTTCAGATCAAAACTATTCATTTGGATATATAAGATCTTGACAGAATCCAGCACCATGGATAGGCTATCCATGGAGAAACTCTTCATTGAGCATAGAACATAATATTAGTACAAAATGTGTACTCCAAGATGATATATAACTTATGCACAGAAATTTAAAATGCAGCTTATGGTTACAAATGTAGATGATAATTTAAAGTACCTGAAGAACTGTGGAGCCAAACACCATCTTGAAATGAGCACAGAGATCATGTATTACACCCAAGGTCTCCAGTTTAGGTGCAGAGAGGACAGTTATTTGCGACGGTGAATAACTAGAATCAAGGATCAACCTTTGAAGTGAAGGGGCATGTTGGATGATGAGCTGCCTTCCGTTAAAAGAAATTCCAATTCTTACAAGGTTAGGCGACTTTATTTGGAGACAACCGATTCTAACTGTGAAAACAAGTACCAAGCACTCCAAGGCAGGGCAACTGGAGTGGATGATGCTGTGCAATGAGGCCTCCGATATATGAACCCGCACAAGTGAAAGTTTCTTGAGAAATGGGAGTTGAAGGTTTAGTACCAGATTGTCTGGTTGGTAGCACAGCGCAAAGGAGGCGGTGTGGAGAGAGGAGAAAAACCGCGAGATGGACATCAGTGCTGATGGCACAAGTACATGGCGTTCGATATCTGGTAGGTGATTTCCTGGGGAATAGTAGAACTCAAGCAGCTGTAGTTCTGTGAATTCAGGGGATTTCAGCCAGGCGTCCACCATGCAGGGCATGGTATGCTTGCTCGTGTAGCATGACGGGATGCAGAGGCTTTGAATGGAACCCTGGTGGGAGGAGATGCTGGCTCTGGGGAGTTCAAAATCATTCAAGAGAGAGAGAGCTGACGACAGTCGAGATTAAGGGGCATGGCGTGCCATAGAGGGCGCCACTGAATTGAGAGGACTTGGGTGCGGCGGCAATCCTTGGTGGGGAGAAGCGATATGATGTCCCCACGGATGGCGTCCAGGAGATTGCTGATGCCGTCCACCCAAGATTCTGCCGACGGAAGTAGAAAAAGATCCTAACGCAGCCATGTGGGGAGCTGGGGCAGTAGAGCAAGGCAGGTTTCGAAAGAATATATACCTGAGGGTCGTCAGCATGTGGCAAAGACGATGTCGGGAGGTCGGATCTTGGCCACAATACCGCAGGGAGGAAGAAGGGGTCGGAGGCCCTCCCGAGCCGGCGCTCTCTCGGAGAGAACGGCACGGCCGCCGATCGGGACGCGTGGGCAGCTGTTGGTCTCCTCCCTCGCCGCCGACAACAACGTGAATGATGCACCTACAACCCTACCCGGTCGAGGTGGTCCGGCCAGATTTGTGACCAGCCGTGAGTAGAGAGAGAGTGTGGCCACCTATGTCTTGCTTAGATCTGGAGAGAATGAGAGAGTGAAAGAGAGGAACCCTAGTAAAGCAAGCGCTAAGGCTCATGCTTATATATATAGTGGAGTGATTTTGTTGTACCAGCTTCAAAAAATGCGCTCCTACGTGTACCCGCAAGTGGGTGTGAGAGAACTAGTGCGTGCGTGCACCGCTTCTCTTCGTGAGAGTACAATATACTATGCCCAAAGAACGTTCGCCACAAGAGTAATAGTATAAGTGTGTGACGTGTGAGTTAAAATAAAAGGTGTGTGACATCTTTTGTTTTTTAGAAGTTCTAAGGGTAGGGTGTGAAGAGCACATATGTGTGTGACGTCTACCTGTAGATAGATAGTGGGTGCGAGAGGACTCGGGAGAGTCGTGACTCGTGAGGGTGTGTGTGTGCCTGAGAGAGAGGGGGCACGTATCAATGCAATGCATGTGTCCGTAAATCATTATCTAAGAAACGTTTGCCACAAGCCGTTTCCTGACAAACGCCATAAGAATCGTTAAATTGGCATCCGACAGTGTCAGTTTTGCCATGTCATTTAACAGAACAGCCACTCCTCCAACACACAAATCTTCCACGTGAGTGCTAGCAACTGTCGTATGCTCCTCCCTCTGTTCCAAAATGCAGTGCATATAACTTTATTGAAAATTCGAACCTCGCAAACTTTTACCGAGTTTTCGTCTACCAAAATGCACATATAGAATACCCACTATATATCATTTCATTCATCTTCGAGAGGTAACTATAAAGATGGGGGAGGAGTCTACAAAGAAAGACCATCGTATCACCTGCAGCAATTTCAACCATCCTTTGGTGTGGAAAAATATCACATGAACTCTATATGATGTGATTTTTATAGGATTTTTTCCTTTAGAGCCAATTGGTTCATAGGAATAGATTCATATACTCCACATTTCAAAGGAAAATAAACATGATATCATTTTCATAGCTTTAGAGCCACTTGGTTCATATGAATGGATTCGTATACTCCCACAATTTCAAAGGAAAATAAACATTAGTGTATATTCAATCGAAAAGTTCCTATGATGTGAACCAAATGACATCTCTTTTCTAATCCCTCCTCATAGGAATTGAGATACATGTCATCTCTAGATTCAATAGAAAAGTTCCTATGATGTGAACCAAATGACATCTCTTTTCCAATCCCTACTCATAGGAATTGAGATAAATGTCATCTCTTTCCCTACAACTTCCATGTATACATCTTCTATTCCTAAATAGCTAGTACAACCCACCAGTAATTTTTCACCTAGACATGCAACTAGGGCACAAGAGCACGTCATGCATGCAAGTCATAAATCACATTGCTTTTGTACTCTATGCATGCAAGCACCACATCATCAATTCATGCATGTTACTCATAAGTTATTTCTTGCATTAGATTTTGTATTGACAATGTATGTGTTGGTCACGTGCACACATATGTAGTTCACATTCACATTTTTGTTAGAAATGTCATTCTTTTAACTTTAACTCATTTTTCTCTTTGTACTCCCTCCGTCTAGGTGTGTAAGTCATGTTCCGAAAACCAAATAATCCCAAAACACTTAGGCACGGTACATTAACTCACTCCTCGTTTCTTGTTTCGTGACATATCAACCAATAAGAGATGTGGGCCGTGCATGCTTTCAATGGCTTGAGACTTTCAAACATGAGATGCAGTGGTTAATTCATTGCATGGAATTCTATTAACTAGCAAAAAAACTAATATGACTTATACACCTAGACGGAGGGAGTATTACATTTTCATTTTAAGCATACATTCACTTCCCATTAGTTATAGATGTTTTTGGAGGAACTTTTATCCATTATTTTGAGTAGAGTAGCAAATTTCACGCGGCTGCGGGTATATCAAAATGCAGGGCCCATGTATCATTGCCTTTCGGTCGAACATACGTCCACATTTTTTGTACGTATATCTCCACTGGTCCTCGAACCCAAAATGCTGCCTCGTTCCCGTAAAACCAAGCGGCCCACACATATTAAGGCATCGACTTGAACTCAATCCCTCTCCCGTTTACTACGACATGGCCCCGCATGCCGTAGTACTCCTACAAACCCTATCGCTGCACGCATCATCGGTATTCTTCAGGAGGACGAGGGAGAAGCGGATTTGTAGTGGAGGCGCTTTAAAAAAAAGGATTTGTAGTGGAGGCTCCTACCCTAGGGTGCCCTAGGTAGCTCCTGCACGCATCATTGGTTTTCTCTTTTCTTTATGCTCTTGCGCCCTAGAGAGAAATGATGGTTGCTTCGTCCATCCAGCTTAATGCGGGAAAGGTGGGGCTTTGTGATTTGACCCCTCATCACTCATTTACTACTACTGCGGCGCTGCGACCGGGGTGCCTCCAAGTCCAACCGCTGGTCCGAATTGTAATTTGGTGCATCGCACGTGGAACAAGATGGTGGATGAGCCACATGTCGGCCAAAGGGGTCCTGTTAAGTGTGTCGCCATTTCGTGTGCGGACTGACCCTGCTTGAGTTGCTACGCCAACACGACAGGAGCATCCTACCACTTGGTTTTGCTCACGACACGACATAGTAACTCATATTGATCTAAAAAGATACTACTCCCTCCGTCTCGGTTTATAGGGTGTGCACTTAGTTCTAGGTCATCTATTTGACGAACTAAATATGAGTTACTATGTCAAAAAAAGTATATCATTGGATTCTTAAGCGGATGTAGTTTCTAGACATATACTGTTCATCACATATATAGCCAGTTAAATTCTCAACCGATTCTTAAGCGGATGTAGTTTCTAAACATATACTGTTCATCACATATATAGCCAGTTAAATTCTCAACCTAGAATGACATGCATGCCCATTAAACCAATACAGAGGAAGTAGTAAAAATGAGGTGATTTTACCGAGTGGTGTGCGGGGGAGCATGGCCTGTCATGCGGTCGCACGTGTCATGATGTACCAAGGCGATGCGCATCCCTCTTGAGGCAGAACAATGGTAAAAGCAACACGTGGTTTTCTTGAAGGAGATGATGGCGAAGCGGATTCAGCGAAGTGTGAGATAATGGTTGCTTCGTCCGTCTGGGAAGGTTCGGCATTGTGATTTGAGGTCTCATTGCTCATTACTACTACTGGGGCGGTACGACTAGGGTGCGTCCCCCTGCTGTTATGCACTGTTATATGGTGCATGACACGTCGACCCGGTTGCTATATGTCCAACATGTCGGCGAGAGGAAGTACATAATTCATGAAATCGAGCGTCGACGAAGGAGTACACACTACAAAAAAAGACACCTCCGTGATGATACGTGTTTGTCACACTAGGTCACGTTTTCTGTCATGCATGTACATCCATGATGATTTTACGTCAGAATCAAGATAGTCATACCTGTGCTGTCGTAGAAGTGTTCCATGACATTACCAAAATTATCATCACGGAAGTCTTCACTTCCATGACGATAAATGCCGCGTCATGGAAGTGCTTTCGTCAAGGGTGACCGACACGTGGCATCCACCATAATGGGTCGTTGTTAAGCTATCGGGTCCGGTTTTGGATCCGATAACCCGCTAACAGCCACGACCAGTGACGATTTTCCACGTGTAAAATTCTCATTGGCCGACGAAACCACGTGTCAGCTCCGTGTCGGCACAGGTGTAACTCATCCAATAGGCGAGATGCACCTATGATATGTTGACACGTGGACCGGCCCAAAAGTGGCCCATAAAGATTAAATGGGTCGGCCCAACTAAAGGCCCATGAGATTTCGCTGACCATAATTGGCCGGCCCAGCTAAAGGCCCATGAGATTTCGCCGACCATAATGGGCTGGCCCAGCTAAAGGCCCACAAGATTTTGAGGACACTAATGGGCCGGCCCGTTAACAGGCTGCCATGTTTTGGGCCAAATTCCGGCCCATAATTGATCTGGTCCATTAACAGCCTGCCACGTTCCGGGCCCAATAAAGGCCCATATGAGATCCGGCCCGTTAAAAGCCTCCCACGTTCTGGGCCAAATTATGACCCAGATCAGATTCGACCCTTTAAGAGGATTTGGGATAAATCATGGCCCATATCAGATTCGGCCCGTCAACTGGACGCTATGCTTTTGGGCCCACTTGCTAAAGGCCCATTTAGTAATTCGGCCTGATATTAGTTTCCGCCTGTTAAAGGCCCGTTTAACATTTCGGCCCTATATTTTTTTCGGCCCGTTAAAAGCCCGTCATATAGTTGGGCCTAACTACGGCTCGGTTTGCATCCGGCCTGCTCACAGCCGATAATGTGATTGGGCCAAACAAGGACCGAGACAATTTTGGCCTGTTTATGGCCCGTGATGTGATTGGCACAATCATGGGCCGGGGTCTATTTCGGCCTGCTGCCGGCCCGTGAGCTGTTCAGCATGTTTCAGGCCCAACCTACTTTTCAGCCTCCTAAAAGCCCATTGAGTTTTCTTGCGAAAATCAGGCCGGCGGTTTACTCAGCCTATTAGAGGCCCAAATCTACTAGTGGGCCAGTTTACATTTAGGCATGTTAACGGACTGATTATGTAGTGATTTGCATGACGGCCCGATTATGTACCATAATTTTACGGTTTGGCCAGTTTACTGCGAAGACAGGATATATATAGTAAAATAACTGCAGCATCGTGAATAAGAAAAAACCTAGACTATACAATAAAGAAATTACAGCATATTACATCCACTGGGCATCAAAGTTCTCCACTATGATAATAAAGCACAAGCAGACAGCAGATTACATACACTTGGCATCAAAGATCGCCACCAGTGCAAATAAACATGCCGACAAAATAATATACAAAACCGACAGCACTTCAATAGAGTTCAAGAAAGGTTAGCCCTACTCGGGAGCTGCAGCGCAAGCAGCTGAGCAAGCTGGTGAGACTGCGCTTGTTTGACACTTATATCCTCCTCACTCTGAAAGATAAAAAAGTAGACAAATGACAGGTTTTGCACATATAAGTATCAGTGCTGACAATCCATCACATTTCTTACTGACGAATAAATTGACACAGTTTAAAATAGCATTAACACAATATGGTATTGTTCAGGTTAAGACATGGCAGGAAATGACATTATGAAGGAGTTGGAAGCTTCACGACACCACTGGATTATAGATCAAGAACTCATAAGTATCAATGGTTAGTGTGCTGTTAATTTATCAGGGATGGTACAATGATATGACATTGTTCATAGTTAAGACATTGTAGAATATGACATTGTGTTGTAGTGGGTAGGTTCACCACACCACTGGATTACGGATCAAGAATAGAAGCATACATGCAGTGCAAAAGAAGATCACTTGCTCTGTATAGTTTAATTTACATGGTATGAAGAAGGAACTTGGTTGTACAACTGAAAACTTAAATTGAGAAGGACAAACTTTTGTTTATGAACTACATAATAAACTTTAAACATGCAATTTGATGCAAACGCCAAAAATAAACAGCTGTTGCAGTCATGCCTAACCAAATATACACAACAAAGTTTGAAGGCTTGAGAAGGACAAACTTACATTATTGGTGAAGACAGGCTCTATAAAGCCCTTGTCCATGCTGATGGGGGGGCAATTGAAGAAGTTTACCACATAATCTTCTTCATAAGCATTGCCTTTATTCTACATTTTGTTAAGAGTAAATATAGATGTGATAATATAAGAAAAAATGGAGAATATTTAAGATAAGATGAAGAGTGATGCTACATAACCAAGTAGCTATAAATGTAAGTACAATGATACAGGCAAAAGGTACAGCTAAGAGCAATGCAGAGCTAAACTTCTTCAGGACCATCGGTGTTATCCAACCTTATGGTAAGACTAAATATAGATCTGATGCATAGAAAATGGAGGGCAAAGGAAAATAAGCTGCAGAGTGATGGTACATGAACAACTACCTGTCAATATAAGTACACTGATAAAGGACAACAGGTACTTTCAAGAACAATGCAGAGCTAAAAAAATTCATTGGCATTGGATATATTCTACACTAATGTAACCATTCATACATATCAGATAATTTGGAGTGAACAATTGATAAGCAAGCTATCATGCATACTTCTCTCACATAATGAACCACGTATGAATGCAAGTACAGTGATACAGGACAACAAGTACTAACAAGAGCAAAGCAGTGGGCAACATATTTGCGATATCCTGTCATTCTTTTCAAACCGGAATTCTTCTTCGAGCTGATTTCCTGCAAAAAAGATCCGTAAGGCACATGCGAAAAAGTAGAACTTCAAATTGTCATGTGATATCATAGACAGTACCTCATCCTGGGAATGAGACCAGTGCATAACAAGGTTTTTCCATTCAATGTCTTCTAAATTTAGCGAAGGAGACTTCACCGGAAATTCATTTATAGACTTTCCATCAAAGTGTGATTTCCTCAGGTAACATTGATACTGCTGCAATGCTTCCTTGAAAAGCGCAAGCAAGCATTGCTCGTCAAGACTACCTAGATTGACCCTCGCCTACTTACAACAATGTAATGTAAATCATTGATGTGTTCAATCAGCAGAAAACAGGAAAATAATCACCATAAATAATAGCACTTACACGTAAGTGTGACAGGAAGATGTGAAAATGGTGTTTGTCTTCACTATAATCTTCCCATGATGGGAATATATGCACGTAGTCCCTAACAACATTGAAAGCATTGTCTTTAAAATTGGGAATAACTGGAATGGGATTCCAATCTGCAGGAATTGGCCGTCTCTGCAGTTGGGATAGGTCTTCGGCCGGTGGACTTGCTGTACTTTTGGCTGGAGTGGGATTTCTCTATGGTACGGCTGGTGCTATGGCAACTGAAATCAGCATACCTTTTGCTGGAGTGCAGGTCCTGTGTGGTGGGGCTAGTGGTGTGGCCAGTGAAGTATGGGTATAGTCTGCTAGAGTCGGTCCTATGTTTTGTGTCACTGGTTGTACAGCCAATAAAAGTCGGGTGCTGTCTGATTTCTCCGGCACCACAACATTTTTCGAGGACTTTGCTGGTGCTCCTTCAGGTTCGGCAATCATCCTCTTCCTTTTTGATGTCTGATGCACAAGAATAATGTTGGTTGCCCACTCATGATGAATCACAGCGCCCAAAGAAATGCAATTCCATGTTGTCTCTCTATATGTGGCCACATGCATTTGGAAAATCAAGTGGGTGCATTACCTGACCAAATAAATGTGTGTCTGTTAACTAATATCAGTATCATATCACAATTCGTATTTGAAGAAGTAAGCTTTGGAATTATGATTGGTGTGTTGTTTAGCTTCAAGAGTGGACTACTCCTAGCACAACAAAAAAAGACACATCCGTGACATTTTGGGCCGAACGAAAAAAAATTCTGTCATACTTATGACACTTCTATGATGATAATTGTGACAAAACCCGGCATCATCATAGATGTGGTGGGCTCCTACTTCTATGACAAAAAATCATGACAGAAAATGGGCTTTTCGTCCTGGGCGGGCCGGAGACGCAGCTGCATGACATTCTTTGGGCCGTCCATGACGAAAAAACCATGGTAGAAGTGAGGGAGAGGAAAATATCGGGGTGTTCCCGGTTACGGTGGGTGGTCAGGGCCGAGCGATGCACAGAGGTTTGCACGTTTCTCTCATACATGCACGCGCGTGGGTGCGAGGCGTTGGGCTCTAACTGAACCCAAGCGAGGCGTTCGCCTACTCAACTCGAGCGATTGCACTGCAGGCTATGTGTTACTGAACCCGAGCGATCGATGGATGGCTGTTAACTGAACCCGATCAAGCGATTCCTTCGCTACTGCTGCTAACTGAAGCCGATCGATGCTGCCTCTAGATGAACAATGAGAGTTGCTGGGGGGTTTGGATGAACAGTTCCCGGTGGGGGTGGATGAACAGGACCCCGTGGTGTTGCCTCTGGATGAACAGGACCCCGATCGATCGAGCCGGTTGGGGCTGGATGAACAGGACCCCGTGGATGGCTGGATGAACAGGCCCACCCCATGGAGGGCTGGATGAACAGTAGACGGTGGAGGGTTGGATGAACAGTAGCCCGTGGAGGGGTGGTTGAACAGGAGCCCGTGGAGAGGGCTGGTTGAACAGTAGCCGGTGGAGTAGCGTGCGGTGGAGGCTGGATGAACAGGAGCCCGTGGATGAACAGTCGCAGGTGGAGGCTGGAGGAGGTCGACGGTGGATGAACAGTAGCCCGTGGAGGCTGGAGGGGGTCGACGGTGGAGATGAATAGTATCCCGTGGAGTCCCGTTTTGCGGTACGCCACACCCCTCCCAATGAACAGGACCCCCGTTTCGACCGAAGCGCACCACCACAAGTCCGTTTCCTCCGTTTTGCGGTACGCCACACCCCTCCCGATCAACAGGACCCCGTTTCGACCGTAGGAGGTCCAACACAGGCACGTTTCCTCTGTTTTGCGATACGCCAGACCCCTCCCAATGAACAGGATCCCGTTTCGAACGTGGCCGGTCGAACACAAGGCCATTTCCTCCATTGTGCGGTAAGCCAGGCCTCGTTTCCATCGGCTATTCCATCCAAGCCGGTTGGCTCCCACGCATTCTGTTGCCTCCTGATGAACACGGCGCATTCCGTTGCCTCCCCATGAACATGACGACGACGCAGTTTCTCCGTTCCGACCCAGCGATGTACACGAGCCCTGGCCGTATGTACGCACGAGTAGACGTTCGAGACCCCGCCCGTATGTATGTACATGGCCGTATTTACTTTCTAGCACCCTGGCCGATGTACGTACGTGTACATGCTACATGTGCGCCTCTACTACGACATGCGCTCACCTCTACTACGACACGTGCGTGCCTCTACATCGACTAGTATGTACGTACACGTTCGCGACCAGAATGACAACGCTACGTACGCTTCGACCAGGTGGGTCCCGACTGTCAGGCACTTCCTTCCATGCGAAGATGTAGCTAGTGGGTCCTAGCAGTCAGGGGGGCGAATCGTTTTTTTTTGCCCGGACGCACTTCCTTGCGTGCGAAGATGTAGCTGGTGGGTCCCAGCAGTCAGGGGGGAAATGTTTTTTTCATGAAATACGGTGGCCCGTCCGGTGGGTCCCTGCTGTCAGGTGGAGGAAATAATTATTTTGCGCGTAATAAGGAGGCACTTCCTTGCGGTCGCCGTGGACCCAACTGTCAGCCTCTCCACGTATAGTACTCTTCCGATGGAAGTCATTCCTTGACCACGTTGACCATGCCGCACTGAGAGCACCAGGGCGGTGGACGACGGCGAGGCCTAGGAAGGGGACGACGCAGAGCCAGGGAAGACGCAGCAGTGGATGCCCACGCGAAGAGGAGTACGAGGGTTCACTGGTTCGGCTGCGGTGTGAGGCTGCCATCGCCACAGAATAACAGGGGGTGTGGGTGAGTAGAGGGATGCCCTGGCCAGCGGTGGAGTAGTAGGGGGCGGTGAGGCCTGCGCGGCAGCACCGCCGGCCATGGAAGGCGGGAGCAAGCGGTCCCGCCGGCACTGGATTTGGCGGCTGGAGCAAGAAGATCAGAGATTGAAGAAACACAACGGTCGTTGGATTGACATCCAACGGTTACGTCTGCTAGAATCGTTTGTTGACGTATATAATAACTAAAAAAATCTTGCATACGCGTCAACTTAATAGGCCCACAAGTTAGACCATTCCCTCTTTTTTTAATAATTTATATATAGCTCATTGCGACTTCTTATGCAATTTATTGCAGTCCGATTTTTTTGGTTGGCCAGGGCCAATTTCCAATATTTCTGTGGGTTCCAAACTATTTTTAATACTGAAATGTCGAGCCAGATTTAAAGTACTTTGAAGATATATTTAAATTAGGTTAATGCCCAGTGAAATAGGAATCTGAAAATGTGAAAAAATTCAGAAATTATAAAGTAATTGCCAATTTTCATCTGTTTTTATATTTACAACCCATTTCATATTACTTTCAAGATTTGCAGGCGTCTTGAAAGAGTTGCAGCCCATCAGGGCGTAGAAAACTAAGTAGGCCTGGATTGGGTATTCTTCAGAAAAAATAAACTGGGCTCATTTTCACAAAGAAAAAATAGCTAGGCTGGTCACATGGTGAACATAAAATATAAGCCTGGGCTAGACGGGCCACAGCCCAGTTCAAACCCTGCACCGTCTCAACAATAACAAAAACAATACTACTCGAGCGGCTACGGCCCAGGTGTCACTCGATCTTGTGTTGTTCTCTTGTCTATTGACTATATACGCTCACAATGTCGTGGGTCCCAGATGTCAGGAAAACACTAGGAGGAAGCATTTTATTTTTCCATACGCTGACATGGTGGGCCCCTACTGTCATCCTCTCCACGTACTTCTGCCGATTCCTGTTGTTTGTTGACCATGTTGACAACACGAGAGGGCGGCGCCACGGCGAGCGCACCAAAGCGCGCGGAGGACGACGACGAGGCCTCGAACGTCGGTGTTAACGATTTAGGAGACGGTGGGGCGGCGATGCGTGCGCTGAGGCGCAGCCAGACGTGGGAGGCGGAAGCATGCTGCCCGGCCGGCGCTGGTTTGGTTTTGGCGGCTGGAGGAAGACAGGACTGAAGAAACACGACAGACTGTAAAAGCAGCAGGAGTACTTAACAACCTTAACTGAAACCAGCAGGGGCACTTAACAACCATAGCTGAAAGCAGTATGAGTACTTATACAGGTTCAACCGTACAAAGCACGCCTCGAACAGTGCTACTTTGCCTACAGTTAACCAAGAGTGAGGCTGCCAAGCCCCAGGACAAGGCCCATGTGCCACCCCGCGCATCCACAACCTTCTAAAAGCGGCTTCATCTCTCAATGTGGTCAATAAACAGGATATTTGCTTTAGAGCCATGGAGAAGCGGGAACATAATCTTCTGTCCTATTCTCCAAGATGGACGGGCCTTCATTATTTGAGACCACCCATGAATAAGTATCTTTTCACCTCCAAGGGGAATGGAGTAGGTCGACATAAACATCATGTTGTGACCAAGCGCAAGTCTGACCCGACCATGGTCAGGCATCTGTATAGGAACAATAGAACTGGGCAGTTTCTGTTTCAAGAAGTTCACAGCTGTAAAATTGTGTATAAGCAATAGTTTATGAACAACATATATAACAGAAAATAGCTCGTACCATAAGTTTCTCGACACAGTTGGACCTGTTCAACGAGTGCAGCAGTGGCACACATATCCCACGTGGCCTTCCACCATTGAAACGCCCCACAAGGACCTCAAGACGATCAATAAAGTGTAGGAACTTGTGGATGTCATCCCAGTCAACTTCAGTGCCATCAGTAACAGCCGAGTTGTTACAGAATAACAAACGAGCAGCCTGCCTAACTCTGAAAAACCTACACATACCACCAATTATAAGAAAATATTAGTTAGAAGTAGCACCTTCGTGAGAGATTTGTTGCTACTTCTAAAGTTAAATTGTGATTAGTTAGACAGAATAGGTGGATTGAGAAGTAATTGAGGCAACAAGTAAGAACCAGATACAAAACTAACATGGATGAATAATTGGAACAACGTCGGAGTGGAAGATCACAGTGAAGATGAGACCAGGTTCTGCTATTTCCATCAATATTCGTCCACCAACTTTCAGTCTGTAACACTTGAGAAAGTTTATGCAAGTTCGGCCATAAAAAAGCAGCGATCTTCTTGGTTCGTGAACCCAACTCGAAACTTATATCCATGGCTTGTCTTCACTGTGACCATTAAACTGGTGTATTCAGTTATGGCAAGGCCGAGCATCTTGAGTACATGTGTTCTGGCAGAGCAAATAATGCACCGCAGGAAAAATAATATGAGAACACTATGTATCCCCTATCCAAATCTAGAAATAACTTCCTCCTTCACGTCAGCGTTGACCATCGTACTAGTAGTACCTTTTATCCAAATATAGCAATTCAAATTTCCAAATTAGTCGACAGCATGTTCAAAAAAACTCCACCCTCCCGGATAGAAAAGAGGATTCTAGGAACATACTGTGAGCGTTTTAAAATCCTGTGTTAGGATGAGAAGGAACAAGTGTGGAGTCTCGCCGAGGGCGCAGAAACCTGTACGGTCCTCGCACTTTGGGCACTGCAAATGAAACACACTAGATTCAGTAGGAAGAAAAATGCATCAACGGCGGCGCTTGCCATCCTAGGATTACCCGCGACCAAGGGACTTGGATTTATCGGGGATGGATGAGGAATTCGTACCTGGTTCTCCATGAGAAAACCCTATGCAATCGCCGAGCGGGGGTTTTCTCTGAACAAGCAGACGAGGGAGAAGGGGATTCAGGCCCAATGAAATATTGCCGCTTCGTCCGTCCAGCTTACTGCTAAAGCTGGAAAGGGGGGTTTGTGATTTGACGGCTCATTGGGCATTACTGCGGCGCTACGACCGGGGTGTGTCTACCGTGCAGTTGTGCACTCTAATTTGTGCATATGGCACATGGACCCCATTGCCGGATGCTCCACATATCAAAGAAAGGAAGTAGAAAGACAGGAGTAACTAGTTACACATAAATATATTTTTGACAGAGAGATACTCCCTCTGTAAAGAAATATACAAATCTTTTATATCAGAACTTTATACATAAGAAAAATCAAGGGGAATATATACATAACATATATAATTATAAAAAGGTACCCACACACCTCTCCACATTTGCAAATAAGGCCTTCCCTCGTTCATCCATTTCTCTCACAAGATAAAATACTCATACAAATGCATCTTGATGTTACGTGCAACGCACGGGCATTATGGGGGTTCAGCTGTGAATATAATACTCAGACAGGCTCACGGTTCTGGACTTTGGGCCGCAGGCCCACCCTGCATGTTTGGGGGCCCATGTGTTCTACCTCAGCGCTTTTCATATTGCAAGCGATCGGTACGGCGCTGGTTTTAGATGTTGTCACAAGGCGAATACACAAAATTGAATAATGCACGACAGCTGTTGGAATGAAATCGAACGACAGTTCCTGACCAGCAATGAGAGTTGCAGTTCTATCAACGATATACCATGTGATAAATAATACTGTCGTATTACTTATACACACAGGACACTTGTTTCACCATGCCAGGTTATTACATCAAAATCTCTCGGAGGAGAGATCAGTTCGGCAGTTGCGTGCTGCTACTGAAGAATTTCAAAGTTGATTTGGACCAGCTCTCCTTGCCGAGAAAGTTCGATTTTGAGATCATCCCCTACCGCAAGATATGATTTAGATTTGAACCTTGACCATCCTTTAGCATCAATCATCATGCGACCATCCTTTGTACTTACGATATATTGAGCAGGTTCATTCACGCCAAGGCTGCGCATGGTAAGAGAAACTTGGCCGTTGTCGCCCGGATTGTTGAACGACTCCCTCATTGCTCTAGGAATTCTCTGTTTGCAAACAAGAAGACATACCCAAACAGTTAGATCAACACAGTGAATCATGCGAAACAACATGGAAAGAAAAAGAACGAAGCACTTGGGCGGCCAATGCTTACCAAGAAGGTGGACATGTCGGTTTTTGTAAGGACTTTGGTATATGAAGTGCGAACTGCAGCCCAGTCTGTTGTTGGTGCAACTCCTCGTTCGGTTGCCACTACACAGGCCGGAGCAGATGCAAGTGCAAGTGTTGGTGCAGGTGCCAAAGCCGCTGTTGCTGCCGGAGATGGTGCTCCTTGTAGAACTAGTGCTGGTGTCGGAGCAGGTGCCGGTGTCGATGCCCGATCCTCCGGTAGATCAGCCTGATCTGCTGACGCGATCGGTGCCCAATCCTCAGCTGGACCAGACTGAGTTGTTGCCGCTGTCAGTGCTTGAGCAACTGTTGGTGCTCGATCCATTGCTGAAGGTGGTACCGATGTGTGAGACAATAGCGATCGTGTCTGGACTGCTATGATCAGCTTTCTAACTTGATTAGGCTCCGTGACCGTGATCTAGTTTTTTTCTTCATTTCTTTTAAACGCGAAAGGACTAATTGTGGCGTTTTTGTTAAACCAAACTGCAGTTCATCATAGGGATTCAGCTTGTACTCAGACAACAGACTAATCCAATTGTTTCCAGTAATATAAGTGATGGACAGTGCCTTCGTTACTTACACGACATAAGAAGTGAAACCTGCAAAAATAGCCATCGTAGAGAAAACCAAACGGTTTATTCTGTGATGAATGTCACATGGCAAAACCTGTATCGTAAAATTGCAGGAAAAGAAAGAAAACATGACATTAAATCAATAAGATTTAGATAGTAAATCAATAAGATTTACTTGATGTGACACGAGTGAATCCTTACCAGGAAATCACTATGTTGAAGTACTAAACAGAAGATTGATCGTCCAACTACAGGTGGCATGCAGGGGCCCCGCCTACTCCCACAAGCAGGACAGTCCAAAGGTCGTGACAAATCGTATGGACCGAACATCCATGGGACTCGAAATCCTGGTGGGTGCGATAAAATCTGCAATGCATACAGATATTGGAGTGTAACCATAATTGATAAACCGTCCTCACAAAAAAGATGATCTGGATACTTCAAAACATACAGACTGAATTGAGTAGACAGACATTAACATAGACCATTCTCAGGACTGACCACACACCAAATGCGGCAGTACTAATAAACAATACAGGGTTCACATACACAAATCAAGTACTGAACAATACTACTTACTACAGACAAGCAAAGTTGCACTAATTAAACTCTGCAGACTATTTCTTGCCACCGACCTACGGGATGAACCCCGCATAACTGACTAGGCCATGGACTTCGTGAGAGATGTCTACATGCACCATCACCATCTCGTCAACCTTGGAGAACCTACCAGAGTGGTCTTTCCATTCATAAACATGATGATGAAGACAGGCCGCATCAGATTTGTTGGGAAGATTTACGAGAACCACACCCTTTGTAATCGAAGGCACAGCTAGGAAATTGGTGTGGTCAAGTACAGCCTCGAGAACACGCCTGGCAACAATGCTACAAGAAAACACTAGTTCAGGACACGTGGCGACAAGGACACAACAGCTGGATAGTTTAGCAGTACAACTCATCCTCAGGTCTTCCAGTTCACACAGCATGACTTTGAGAACTTCATCTCCACCGCGGACCTGGTTCTAATTCAAACAGAAACCATATTTTATTACTACCTCCGTTCAGAAATATAAGATGATTTTCGATATTATACTCCATATATGACTACATATACGCACAAAAATGAGTGAACAAAGACACTAGAACATGTCTTCAAAGGCATGAGAGCAGAGGGATTACTTGCAATATCCATAACACAAGTTACTGAGGCAAATATCCCTCTTCAAAGGTAGCATTGATGTTCATAAAGTACTCCCTCCGTCCCAAAATTCATGTCTTAGATTTGTCTAGATATGGATGTATCAAGTCACATTTTAGTATTAGATACATCCGTATCTAGACAAATCTAAGATAAGAAATTTGGGACAGAGGGAGTAGTTGAAAGTAATCTATAAGAAATCAGTGTCAACCTCTCGCATGTTTTGGTCAAAAGAGGAATTTAGAACCGTCATTTGGCACACAAAAATCACATGCAAGATCACCCAGAAAGTTGTACTACTAGTACTAGTATTGCGTGTTAGATGAAAAAACACGATCAAGATCGAGAAAAAGATCGTCAAGAAGAGATATTACCTGGACTTGCTTAATGAGGGATCCCGGAGAGGGGGGCTTGGACAGGGCGATGGCTTTGAGCTTGTCTGCGGTAGTCTCGGCGGGGTGCTTGCGCTTCTTCGTACCATGAGCCTCGACGGTTTTGGCCAGAGCCATAGACATCACTTCGGCCGGTGCTCCAGCGTCCATCAAGAAACTGTCAAATAGAAATAAAAGAAAAGAAACCATAATCACAAACCCAAAAGAAGAACAAAGAGGGAGTTATAGGGTCAGTCTCGGGGTTGCAAGACCGGGCCTTGGCCAGAATCAACACCATTGATGCGCTCACATTTCCTTCTTTGGGAGAGAAGAACAATGGCAGAAGCAGGTCGTGGTTTTCTTGAAGAAATGAGGAACAAGATGAGGGAGAAGCGGGTTGGGTAGAGAGGAAGCTGAGAGAGAAGAGTGAAATGATGGTTGCTTCCTCCGTCCAACTTACTGTTGGAAAGGAGGCGGTTTTGTGATTTGACGGCTCATTGGGCATTACTGCGGTGCTTCGATCGGGGTAGTCTACCGTCACTCTACTACGGAGTAATTTAGTGCATGGCTGGTGGACCCCGATGCTGGCTGTCCCACACGTCGACGAAAGTGAGTAATTTAGTGCATGGCTGGAGGAGGATCCGCACGGTAGAGCGTGTCCACTATTTTTCTGAAGAAAAAAATGATTACAGCACGTGTTCCCACTCTTACGATGAAGGAGTGCGAAACACGGCAGCCACTTGAGCATACACAGTGCTCCTACTACTAGGCATGTGCAGTGGTTCATACGTCAGTACTACATAATCTTGTTGCTAGTATAGTAAGATATGACGACAACAAATGATGTTGTGCGCATGTCAACTATATGAACAGTAATGTAGTAACATAGTACCGCTTTTTGACTGTCCGGTCGAGAATGAACGGTGAGATCAATGTTAACAGAACTAGGTCTACGGCGCACGGAGAGTACGGTGCTACAGTACTCCACGAAACATGAACCATATGAAGCATGAATAGTGTTAGGCAGGGTGTATGAAGGGTGCATGGGATGGGAGCAAAAGTTCCCTTCTCGACCCACTTTTGGGTGTTTGGCAGAGTGCATGAATGGTGCATGAGTCCACACTAGTAGGTTAACACAAATACACAAATAGGAAACAACTATATTTAGACGAGAATGCAACCAAACACACCCACACGCTTTGTGCTACAGTGACTGATCTGCACCGTCTGAGTTTTATCCAACAGTCATGTTGTGCCGAGACATGGACATGCCCATGCAGAGGGTGCCTAAACACCGCCGAAGTCCCCTGCTTCTCGAGGCGCACGACGTTGGTGATGTAGGGGGCGAAACGGCTGAAAGGAAATGCAATCTACGGGAAGGCGGAGGGAGCCAGCCGAGGAGCGGGGAATCTTTTGGTTTTCACCATGGTAAAACACCAGTCGACGACTTCTCACATCAGGGAGCAGTGGGTTTTACAGGCGGAGTCATCGTGACTAATTGTTGCCGCGCCTACTCCCGTCAATCGAAAAACTAAAAATCCTGCCGCGCCTGCTCCCGTCAATCAAAAATTAAGAATCCTGCCGCACCCAAACACTAGAGCAACGCCGCGGTGGATATTTAAATTTACCCGCCGGCAAGTAGATAAAAAAGGGGTGAAAAAACAAATGTGGCGGCGGCGTAGCTAATCGGTCGAACTAGTCCAACTAGCTAGCCATTGTGCTTCACTGATGTACTCGGCAGGAAAGGTGGTCTTTCCTGATTTGACGACTCATTTACTTGCTTCGGTGAAAACGCGCGGTAGGGCGTCCCACGTCAGGAAGAATATATGCATGCACCACCCGGGAGGACCCCGAAACCGCACGGTAGGGTGTGCCATGTCTCGGCACAGAGGAAAAATGTGCGTGTAAAAATATACTGTATCAGACGTAGTACCTATGGTTCGACCTCGGGACCCAGCCAGTCGGTCGAAAACACCCCACTAGCCACACAGCTTCATCATGCTAACATGGCACGGAGGATAGGTGTGGTTAGCTCCGTCTCGACCAGCCACAACGTCTCTTGTTCTAGGCGATTCTTCTATTTTCCAAGCTTTTTTTTAGTTGTAATAACACCACGGCAAGCTAGCGCCGCTCTTTCTATGTGCCCGTGCAAAGGTTAGACGATGGAGAGAAGAGAGAGATCACAGACCTGGGACCCACCAGTAAGTGAGTCAACGGTCATGCACATGTTGACGAGGCACTCCCTCTACTCTACTCAACATAATACTGTATAAAATCAAGTTATGGGACAAAGCCAACAACCGTTGTTGTTTCAGGCTGTCGACTTACGCTTTGTAGTCCAGGTTGCCAGTTCGAATCTTGTCTTTCAGATTTGTTACTTTTAGGTCCAAATTTGATTAATTACAAGTGGGACCCCCGTGTGTTGTTCCGATATTTCAGTGTAGGATGGTTTTTTTGAACAAACACTTTGCGCAGTTAAACAAGTAACGACACGAGTTACACGTATTTTGCAAGTTTACGGACAAAAATGACAGCGACATAGAATATCACGTCCACCCCACAGCTTAGATGCTATGGTGATACGAGTTTTTACACCGTTGGAACTGACATCCAATGGCTTGGGAGTAGTCTTTGTAATTATGTGCAATTTCCAAACTCTCCAAAGGTTTTTTTGCAAATAAAACATTCAGGCCTCATGTGTGCCGCTGCATCTTGGATCCAACGGCTCCCCGTTGCTCATATTAGGTGCCCCCCGTAGCTTAATTACCCGCTACGGTGATATGAGCATCTAGGTCGTATGATCAGTGATCAGATGGCACACGCGTAGTACTTGTACTTTCTGCGCAATTCCGAAACTCTCTCAACCATATATTGGAAAAACATTCAAACCTCCTACTGTGGGCCGTTAGATCTCCGTGAACTCGTATCACCATAGAATCTACGGTGCGGGCGCACCTCATCTTCTCCCGTGCGAGAAAACATAAGGTGCTCTCGCAGCTTGGATGCTACGGTGATACGAGCTTCGAGGTCGTTTGATCTGAGATCCAATGGCATCTGAGCAGTCTTTGTGCTTGTAAGCAGTGGCCGAACTCTTTGGGGGATTTTCTGCAAAAAACCATTCGAACCACCGAGAAGGTGTTGGGTCACAAATCCAACGGCTCCAAAGAGCTTGTATCACCAAAGCATCTAAGGTGTGGTAGCACATGACATTCTCACATACAGGAGAATATGATGTCCTCCTTCATCTTAGATGCTATGGTGATACGAGCTTCGAGGTCATTGGATATGGGATCCAAGGGCATCTAAGTAGTTTTTGTACAAATTGTGTGCAATTCTCAAACTCATCAAGGTTTCCTTTAAAAATATTAAGACATCATGTGAGCTGCTATATCTCAGATCTACAAGCTCCAAGCAACTCGTATCGGCATATAGCATCTAAGGTATGGGGGCACATGATATTCTCCCAGGGAGGAGGGGTGGGGGTGCACAACCAATTGGTGGTTGGGAGGGTGGGGACAAATATAATCTAAACAACCCTAAACAGAGCTTCACAATTTTATCTAAGGTCGAGGGGTTGACCCCCGACAATCATAGCTCCGCCTAATTAAACACAACATTTGCATGTACTGTAGTACTAGACTTAATATTGAATTGAGGACAATGCATGTCTTACACTTTACTCCCTTCGTTCCTAAATATTAGTCTTTTTAGAGATTTCAAATGGACTGGCACATACGGATGTATATAGACATATTTTAGAGTGTAGATTCACTCATTTTGCTCCGTATGTAGTCACTTGTTGAAATCTCTAAAAGACTAATATTTAGGAACAGAAGGAGTATTTTTGAATTCATGTCATACATGCATGGTTTGGAAAAATAGATGCACTATACTTATTGGATTGTTGTTGTGTTCGAGTGTGTGTGTCTGTGTGTGTGTGTGTGGTCATATGCTTGATACATACAAAGTTTTCTCACCTCCATATTGTTCATCTTATAAATTTGAATTTGCATTGAAAAACTTACTAGGGATACCATGAAATGTGAAATCCACATTGAGATCACTATATCACAAAGTCACTCTAATTCAACAACTCGTCATAAATTAATTACCACGTTGAGATTAGTATTTGCAAGGAAAAAACGGGCATTGTAATACACATAGATTCGTTCGGCAATTTAAAAGGTTCCTTTCGTATTCTCGAATGGTAGGACCCAACGGCGTACCAGCCAGACCTTGGCTCGTGTTGATCCTAAAAAAATTAAAAAAAAAACCGGGCTCGTGTCCTTCTGGTGGCGTGCGTGGTACGCACATTAGGCAACCCCAACCAGTCAAGCCTCCGCGTTTTGAGTCGAAATATCTGGCGGCCAGAATTCCAGCCCTAGGAAATTCCCCTCATGTCCCCGGTCCATAATGACTACCGACGAACAACGGAGGGATGCTTTAGTAACTAGACAACGTTACTTACCGTGCCGAGCACGGTTCAATTCCCTCGGTCGCTACTCGCCAAGGTTACCCGTCAACTGCATTGCCTAGTACTACTACTACTACACCAGGATGAGCATGGAATTGAGCCCGTTTGTTCGTGCCTAGTACTTGAGTTAATATATCAGGCAATGCACTGGTACGGAGGGATTATCCTTTTACTCTGCATATATAACTTGTCTGAAGTCTAACTAAGCAAAATGTTTGACCAAATCCTTTCTTAAGAAATACAACATGACAGATGTATGGCTTGGAAATTTATTGCATGATGCAGGTTATGATATTGTTTCGAATCCTGGATCTTAAATTTTAGAAAACCCAAAGGTGACCATAAATTCTTGAAACTGAGCATGGTCACGTGATATGGCACAAATATTACTTCGTAATTTTTTCTTCAATTTGAGACAAGCTGCTTATGACAAGTTGCACAAATGAAGAGCCAAGGTATTTTGGAACAAAGACCTGTCACGTTAAGGCGAACGCTTTCACTATTGAAACCGTTGCCGTTTACGTGCCGCCACGAGTCCCACTTCTCATCGGCAGGTGCCGTCCGAGCAAGCGTGTTAGTTGACGGGAGACGTGCGAGCAGACCGCTGCGCCGGCTGACAGGGAGGCGTGCAAGCAGACCGCTGTGCAGGCTCACCAGGAGGCGAGCCCTTTGACCAGGCTCCGCCGCCCACCTTCGTCCCAACTGCTCCCACTTTTAATGTCGCCGGCGCCGCAGTTTAAAATCAATCCCGCACTACCCGGTATCGCTACAATCTTCTCACTTCCTCTCCGATTCTCCTGTCGTCTACCTCCAACTAGCCTGACCTAAACATATGCCATGCCGCATCATGATGGTCTGCCCTTAGTCTTCCAGTTTCCTGAGGAAGACACCCAGCCGGAGTCTCAAGAACATAAGGCGTTTTAGGATGAGCTTGAACTGGCCTTGCGGGAAGACGCCGCGCCTGTCCCCGCTCCCGTTCCGGCTCCCATCGTCCCGACTGCGCCAGCACCCATCCCCGTGGCATTGATGGGCTGGGAGCCGCACATTGTTGCCGATCTTGATGCCACGGGGTTCCACGAGGTCCCCCCCCCCCCGACTTTCAAGCGCCCGTGCACCTACCAGCGCATGCGCTTGCGCGTGCACTGACGCGCATGCCCATGCCCGTGCACCTGCCAGCGCAAGCGCCTACGCGTGCACTGACGTGCGCGCCCGTGCCGGTGCCTGTGCACACGAATGTCTCCACCGCGCCGTTGACAGCGCCTGTCCCCGCGCGGCTGCCAGTGCCCCCCTCAGCGGCATGGATGGCCGTCGTCGACCGCTTCCTTGCACCAACGCCAGTCGCCTCTTCCCGCCAGTTGACTCGCTCCGAAGTCCAAAACATTTTGGCCTTCCTAGAAGCTAGGCCAACGTCTAGGAGTACACCAACAACGGTGCAAGGCGCCGCCGTCGCCGTCGGTCAGTGGCCCGATGACACACAGAGCGCGGCAGAGGAGCCGCTTCCCACCGCAAGATGCCCCCGCCGCCGCGTAATCGAAATTTGCCATGAAAAACGTTCGGATTGCCATGCTTAAAATCCGAACGTTTATCATTTCCGTTTATTTTAGATCGATCGTCGTATAATTTAAAGTCAGAGTCAGACTGAATGAAATCTATGGTTTGATCGATTGAATGTTCTGCTAGAGCCGTTTCAAATTAAATATAAAACGTCATCAAGCCATATGTATTCCTTGTAATCCAATGACCTAGATTGCTTCAATGTCGAGCGCTCAACACGTTTAGCGTGCAGTTAATTTCATGCCAAAAATAGTGCTAATCACATAATAACACGCAAAAATATCCTACTTAATATCTGCATGCACTTAATATACTTCCAAATTAACGTGCATTGCACGTACACACTGACTAGTGCTGCTAGTACGTGAAACTGGAGCCGTAACTTGTGAACGCGTCCAGTATGGTCAACGGCAACATCGCCCGCGAGTTCGTCATGTTTACCCATGTGTCTAAACGCAGAAGGGGAGGAGAGAGAGAGCACACATGGAACCCACCAGTAAGTGAAGGCGAATAGTACTAAAAATAATATTACATGTTATCCATTAAATAGGCTGTGGTAATATAAAAACATTATGTGAACAAAGAGAGGTACAACAAACATTGTTGTTCTATGTATGTTGCCTATTGACGTGCGGCTTGAAGGCCCTAGTCGCATGTTCGATCCTCGTCCTTTATTTTTTAACTTGTATATGGGTCCAAATTTGTTTCATGACATGTGGGCCCCTCGATGTGTAGTTTGTAGCACTTTAATTTGTGGGTCGAAATTTGTTCCATTCCAAGTGGACTATCGGTGTGTAGTTTTGTAGCTTATTTATAATAATTAGAGAGAACCACAGAGTTTTTTGCAATAATACCATGGTGCGACGTTGAAGGCGAGAAAGGACGTGCGAGAGAGCGATGACCGAGCCAGAGGGAAATCAACTAGGGGAGTTGCGGGGGTTGCAACGGTATTTGGAGTAGTTGTGGGCCGAATGCTACGAAAATATAATCTAAACCGACCGGAATAAATGCCTACACAAATTAATCCAAGGTTGGAGTGACCCTCGCAATGTAAATAGCTGCGGCTTTGCGAGGGATGGAGAGGTAGCTTCAATGTGTGGAAAATACGGCGTGAGAAAGCGAGGTCAATCGAGAGACATATAGATAGAGAGACAAAGTGAGTGTGGTCCAACATTCATTGAACAAATATATATGCTCTGGAGAGATATTGTCCGATTGAGCTTTTGGCAAGGGTGAGGGCTGTAAGATAGAGCTTGAGAGATGATCCAGTCACAGACGTGTAGATATATTTTGTGCGTGGGAGGAAGCAAGGTCAATCGATCACATAGGGTCGTCGTGCGATCGAAAGAGTGAGACGGGTTGGAGAGAGTGACCTAGATAGACAATGTGCATGAGAGAGTATACAATGTGAATAGGTCGAATTGGGCTCAAACATGGTGATATATCGTTCTTGTCCGCGAAAGAGCGAGGTCAATCGAGACATACAAAGAGAGAGAGGGGGAGAGAGAGATTGAGCGAGCGTGGCCCGCCATGAGGTCGAAAGAGTGGGGGCGGCTTGGATGGACTGGCCTAGATAGACAATATGCGTGAGAGAGTATAGAGTGTGTCGATCGAGGCCCGAACAGGGAGATATATCATTTGTGTGTGAAAGAAAACGAGGTTAAACGAGACTCAGATAAAGAGAGCGAGATTGAGCGGTGTGGCCCGCCGTGCGGAAGAAAGAGTGAGACAGTCTCGAGGGAGTGACCTAGATAGACAACGTGCGTGCGTGCGCATGAGAGGTTGGGGGGCTAGATAGGCAATGCATGTATTTAGCGCGAGAGGGTGAGAGGGAGAGGGAGAGAGAGAGAGAGAGAGAGAGAGCTCGACATGGGGTGCAATGGCGGGTGTGTGAGGTAAATACATTTGGTAACAGAGTGGAAAAGGGGGGTTGTGTAGTTGAGAGAGTTAGAGATCGAAACATGGAGAGAAAGAATGAATGTGTGTTGGAAACCGATAGCTTCCTAAGGTGGTTAGGAGAGGAAGATTGACCGATACAGGAAGTATGTAGCGTGTGTGCGGGGGGGGGGGGCTAAAAACAAATTTTGAATGTAGATAGTACGAGACTTAATATCGATGTTTCAATTCGGTGTACATTGTAAGATTTGAACCGAGGACCCTGCATATGGGTAATTATTTCGAATTCGTGCCATACTAGGTTTCGAAAAGTTGACATTGACTCGATTTGTTGTGCTATTTTGTAGGTCATATGTTTGAATCCATCCAAAAGTTTTCTCACTACCATGGTGTTCATCATATACATATGAATTTGTATTAAAAAGTAGCGTGGATACAGTGAAATGCGAAATCCACGTTAGAATTGGAGATCGCTATGTGACACACACAGTAATTCAAATAACTAATTATGTGACACACACTCTAATCCACGTTAGCGTGGATACCATGGATACCATTTCGTTTTTTTCAAATAACTCATTAATTAATTTATAGTATCTCGTTTCGAATGACTAATTATTTGCAAGGAAAACATGGGCATGGTAATACATACAGATTCATTTTGCAAAGGAAAGAAGATTCGTTTGCATTCTCAAATCTCCTCTCAAATGTAGGCGCACCAGGCAGACCAGGGTCATGTCGTGGTGGTCGCATGTGTCGTATGGTGGCTTAGCACCCAGCCACCTACCCGAACGATGCTTCGGTGCCTTAAGGCACCTACCTTTGTCTCTATGACATGTGGGCCCAATAGGTGGTTGGCCCACATGTCAGTGACCCAAAGGCAGGTGCCTTTAAGGCACCGAAGCTGCGTCACCCCCCTCCCTCCCTCCCCCCTCCCCCCCAAAAAAAGGACGACAACAAAATAAGTTCGCGCTTCCACGTTTCGGATTGAAATATCTGGCGGCCCCAATTCCAGCCCTGCAAAATCTCCCTTCTCCACCGTCCCCTTCCGCGCCCAGATTGCTCAAATCCCTAATTCGCCGCCAACCCAAGAAAAGTTCGAATCACCCCTCGTCTCGTCTCTTTCCCCACCTCTGTGCCAAACGACGATGACGAAGACGACGGTCACGCTTCACCACCGCACCGGAGCTACCTCATCTACACCCTCGTCGACCGCACCAGGTGGTCCACTGACAACGTTGGCCGCCACAACCGATGTGCCTCACAGACACCGACTTCCACCGCATCAGGTGCGCTTCACCGACGCCGTCTCCCAGCTCACCGGGACTACTTCACCAAGCACATCGTCGCACCTCCGCCCCCCGAGGCTGCTGGGGCTTCACCAATGGTGTCGTCCACCGCATTGTAGCGCTCCGCTGCCACTCAAGATCTGCATCCATGCGCGGCCAGCCAACGCCAGCGCATCACCCTCAACGGCTCTGAAGTGACCCGTACTCTAGCTAGGTGAGCATGCCCAAACGCCGGCCTAAACTAGGTATCCACACATCACTCCCTTGTGCACTATTCCGACGATGTTTGGATATCCTTTCACTGCTCTCTTAGCTTACATGCCTATGCAACTCTGACTTTAAGTCTTATTTCTTCTGGAGATATCATCTGAAACAAGCAAATCCATTTTTTAGCGAAGCATGACGGCGCTACGGGATCTGGTACACATCCTGCACACCCGTATAACCTTGTAAGTATCTGTTCTCCGGTACAATAGCAAGGTCGATTCCTCTTATTTGATAGACCATTTGCCGTGTCAAAAATGCAGATGGGGATGCAAGGAGCACAAGGCCTGCACATCCAAGCAAGTGGTAACATGGACTTGTAGATGGAACATCCCAAGCGCAAGCAGAGCTGCAGTGAGCCTATACAACGAGCTAGCGTAAGTCCTTGGATTTCATTTAATTCGTACTGGCATTCGTGTATGATTTGTGTGCAGTGGTAGATCCACGAATTCAAGTTACCAGGGCGAACATTTAACTTAAAAAATACGAAGGCACTTGCACTCCGGAAATCAACATAACTTGAGAAATGTGAAGCTACATGCACTTTGAAAACCAGCTAATGATCCAAAGTAGTTCAGATTATAAACACTAAATGATGCAAGCACCAAAAAACACAAAATGCAACATGGTGTACACGAACTACAAAAATGGTCTGTACCTGCTTGAATTATTCGTTCTCTGGCTGAAAATATTGAAGTGTAATTGCACCTATAACCAGTGCGCAAACTGCATATCAATATATCTATCCTGCACAAGTATGCCAATAGTTTCATACAACAGATTAGAAAAGTATTTATGCTACGTTGTCATGATACAGGGACTTTCTGGTAGATGACCTCGACATTTCCTCAAGCCATGAAAATGCACTATAATTTGCTTGTCATCAATGCCTGCAAATCTCTATGTCTCTCTCAACATAGCAGATCATCATTAGACACTAAATCCTTCAATGGGAGCTTGCAAAATGCTTGCATTAGATCCCTCATTAGACACTATATGTTCATCACGAGGAGCATGTAAAATGTTTGCATCAAATCCTTCATTAGCAGTCTGTTCATTAGACACTTCAGGCTCAAGAACAACATGAGCTTGGATGTTTGCACCGGAAACTTGATTAGATACATCAGATTCAGTCAGTTCAGTATTGATTGGGGGAGTTATAAAATAAGTAGAATTTGGTTTCATTTTCTCATAGATTCCCTACATACAAGCAGTTTTACAACATCGCGGGTTTAACTATTGGCCAGAAATTGAAGAGTTGAATTAGATATAATCAGGGATGTGATGTACCTGCTCGTTGCGCATGCTACTCTTGCAAGCTGCCACTGTCCATTTGCGCAAGCTTGATGCCATGCCCGTGCTGCCGCCGCTGCCTCCCACGCAGGCTACACCCAGGGTTCGATCTTCATCTTCTTGTCCTTCCATTCGCTTGAAGCCCGGCGACCGCCCCCCAACGAGAGCGCGAGGAAGTGCTGTGTCGGTCTGTCCAGCGGCGGCTAGGTTAGGAGCGAACCAGACTGGAGGCTGGAGTGAATGAATTGGGATTTTTCCTGTTGTCGATCGATATGGGAGGCACTCGTTTGGGCCACGAGCCTGCTACAGGGCCTGCCTTGCACTTATGTTATTGGCCCACCCAAATTGAAACATTTTTCTTCATTTTTTACATTGCCTGCTCGTGTGCTGGGACGAACAAAACTAGCCTGGGCCAACCTGGACGACTCAAACTAGGTGCACACTTTCCAGCCACCCGAGGCGGCCGCCCATACCAGCCGCTATGGTGGCATTGCCCCTTTTTGCGTGTATGATTGGGGTAGTGAAAAATATTCCAGTTGAGCTTTTGATTTACCCACAGAATGGTTGAATTGCTTGTTTCTATGAACTGAGTTCACCAATAATGTGAAGGATGCCAGTCTTTTCATCCTATTGCAGATTGCTTAGATCTCGATATGCCAAAAGTAATCGCATGAAATATACAGTAAAAGCCAGTGTGATGTGTGTGGCTACAACTAGTCTGACTACACGTCCTCATATAACATATCAAGGACGCACCATCTTACCAGATTAACCATTCGACTTACCAATGCAGTGTGGGAAGAAAGAAGTATTGGGACTGCGTATCCAAGCAATTGATGCCATGGACTCCTTCGTACAACCTTGTAAGCGAAAAAGAAGTTGCAGTGTGCCTGTACAAAGAACTAGCGTAAGTTCAGTTACCTGCTTCTCGGAATTTTAGTTGGCCACTTCTTGCAAAATTTGTCAATTACGTTGCTTGGCCTAGTTTAGTTTGCTACTGATTACATAATGCCATAGCCTATTAATCCTATTATAGACTGCGCCTATCTATGTGTTTGATACTTACTATTAAGAATTACCTGTTTGCCTGAACTTAAATAGCTACTTGTTTGTTTAACTGCTTTGCTGCTGCAACAACGGGTTACACTGATGTTAATAACTAATTTTCAACATCCAATTGAAACTCTTTAATTCCTTGTTTGTTTAACTAGTTTGTTGTTATAACTCCCAGTTGAGATGTTTTGCTAACTTCAACTTCTCTGAATCCAATCGGAACTTTAATGGCAAAACAGGTTAGCCCAAGATCAAAGAGCGAGGTCCCCATGGACGTTGTATCATCCCACAGCAGTGGCACCAACTCAATCGTGCATTATGAATTGCCAACTGCTGATGCTCTAGAGGCTAAACTAGTGGTAGAAAGAGATTCTGCTTCTGCACTAAGAGATGAAGTTGACATGTTGAGGAAGCAAACAGCACAATCACTAGCAGTACTCAAGACAACCATTAAATATTTGGTGGATTTCAAAACGAAGCAAGCTGAGACTGACCACATTGTTAAGGTCCTGAAGGAAAAAAGGAAATTAAATTCCCACTTCGTAAATCATAGGTGAAATGTTCTTTCCATCGTTGAATAACCTTTGTGTTGTTTGTTCATGTAATCAATCAAACCATTTGTTTTAGAGATCATGTAATAATTGTTTTTTGTTTTTTATTTTTTGGTTTGTAATTTTGTTTGAGCACAAGTCTGTATTAATTGATAAGACTCGGAGACATTTCATTTTGACTGTTGTGCCAGACCTACAAATATGCCAACCGGGCTGAATGTGCATTCTGCAATAATATTAGTACAGATGGACCATAAGTGGCACGCATCGAAAAGGGCCAAGATGCTGTAGTAGCTTGGCTAAAAAAGGATGTTGTTGTAGCAAAAAAAAGTACAGCGGCCTTGCTTATGTATGTTAGTTGATATTATTGATCCATATACTCAAGTGTTTATATGTCTGTTAGTTCTGTACATTCTTGGTTGATTGACTCGGTATTTGAATCTTGATACATCGCTTGTGTACATATCTAAATGGGAGTACACATTATGCTGCGTGTGACATTTGAGTTGGACATGAAGTGTTCCAAATATTCGAATTCACCTTAAACTGGATTCTAACTTCTGAATTTGAGTATCGGCATTTATAAACCATATTCATATATGACAGTGGAATACATCTTTGTCGTCCTTTTGAAGATATATAAAAACACATAGAATGATTTATAAAGATTTGTATAGGAATACAAAATGGATTCGAATTTAGTTGCCAGGGGAAACGTGGATGCTTATTGTCGCAAAATTCGAAAGAAGCGGCAAAATGTCTCACTCCCACGTCGGCTGCCCGAAGCCAAGTCTACCCATTACACGGACAATCCATCGGCCCGATTTCCACTGCTCTAAATAGGGGTAGGTTAGTAACTTCAATTAGACGTGCCACGACCGCCTCTGAGCCCATTCCGACACGGTGGGCGCCAAACATGGGCGGCAAAACACATTTGATTCAAGCTCGTCCGAAAGACCTCTGTTTCTCCCTCCATTTCCCCATTCATACACGGTGGGCAGCAAAACAAACTCGACTCGGCCGAAATCGATGTGGGCAAATATTTTCAATAGGGGCAGGTTTGTAACTTCACTCGGACATGACACAACCGCCTACCTGTCAGCCCCGTTCATACACCATGGGCGCCAACCATGGGCGCCAACCACCCTCTCCTCGCCCGAAATCGCTCTGGGCAAATATTGGCGAGATGCGAGATTACCATCGTATCCCCAACCGACGAGGCGTCCAAATTTTAAACGGGGGCTAAGTTCGTAACTTTCCCATATTTTAGACAGGCACGTCCCAAAAACATGGTTCCCCGTACCTCTCCCTCCATTTTCCCATTCATACACCATCCGCGCTAGAACACCATCCCCACACCAGCCTCCGTCCGCCACCCCATCCACCGCCACTGTCCTCCACCCCATCCATCGCCGCCGTCCTCCACCACATCCATTGCCACCGTCCTCCACCATGCCGAAGCGCCTACCAAGACCGCGTCGTCCAATGCTAGAGATGGACGTTTCTCATCCATGGCGACGGACCAAGAGTCTTGCATCACGTCCTCTCGCTTCATCGGCGTCGTCGTCCTCTTTGCCAGGGACACTCACACGACCTTCTCTTCCACCGCAACGGAACTTATCCCCCGGTGCACCCGTCTACCGTCGCAGATCTGCTTCAACGCCACCGACAGCCATCGCACCCCTGATGCCTACACGGCGCCGCAAGAGAGGTGGTACTTCATATCTCCTCAACTTTTTGATCTCAACCAGAAAATAGATCTTAACTTGGTTACTCTACTTTCTTTTCAGCTCTTAGAATTTAGTTCTTAGTTCGAAGCAAACAATGGCTGCTAAATATCATTTCTCCAGTTTGCAGCTTCAAATCTGCCATGGCACAGTCATAATACGGTTTAATTGATCATGTTATTTCCGTGGTGGTTTCTTTAATATAAATCAGAGGGGAAACCCTCTTTTTCTAAAAAAATATGCTTAGAGTTTCCCCCATTTTTTATCACTATACGATTAGAATACGTGCTTCGTGTCATAATAGCACTGCTCCACCCATCAAGCTAAACAACCTTAGTTGTTCAAATACGAATCTGATACTATTAAAATAGAGTTGTTTAATTGGTCAGCTAAATGTTCCTAAATTAGTTTCAAAAATGCATGTTCGCTGCTCAGGTGTGTATCTCTACAGGGTGCCCACGGTGGGCCGGCCCACCCTGGGATTTTGGGTCGTCCCAGGCCCGATTCCCCTCTGTTCTGCTGCGTGCTTCCGACCTCTACTCGCCCCCAGCCGCCTGCCTCGCCGGTGACTTGCCGTCCCCGGACGACATGACTCTAGGAGGAGACACCGGACTAACAGGAGGTCAGGAGCCGCTCGCCCAACAACGTCACCGCTGCCCGGGCGCACCGCCGTGCCTACCTTCCCATTCCGTTCAGGGCTCAGGCATGCAACACCCACTAAGCCAACCCGATTTATCCTGAGATACGTCCTCAACACTCAGCAGCCACTCCTCATCAGCCATTTTCTAATTGATTCATTACTCATTAGGCAGGAATGTCATTAGGGTTTGTTGTGTGCTCAGTGCTACCTACACTTAATGGTTCAGATGTATTTCGGTAATCTTTAGTACCTGTAAAGTTCATAGGGTTTTCAAAATTCTGGCCCTAGGAATAGACACTAGTCATTTTGGATTGTTGGTCGTAGTTACATTGACCAAGATTACTACTGTAAGCCAGGTTTGTTGACAATTTTACTTGTCTTTCTTACTCATTCGGTATAATATCCAATTATTCACGTTGATTAGTTGCAAACAATAAGTGCTAGACAAACTTCTTGATTCAGATTTTGGACGGTCTCTTACTGCAGTTACAATTCTGCATACTTGCCCTAGTAAGCTCACAAGTAAATGATTGATTCACTACATCTATGCTTGCCTTGTCATATTTGTTGTCAATATTCTTTTAGGGTGGACCACCCTGTTTCTAAATACTGGAACCGTAGACATGAGTGAATAGTATTTCTCTATGTGATCTCTTCCATCATGTGTGGGCAACGAACACTGCATTGTATAGAAAGAAAGTGTCATTTCCTGCTTTTACATAGGCTTCGATCTTTTACATGGAATACAATCTGCCTACTTGCTTTGTGTCGCACTACCAACACTCCACCCTTGAAGCTAAACATTATGCCACTCATAATTCCTTAGTTTATTTGTTCAAATACGAATTTCATATGATTCTAATGTTCCTACTTCAGTTTTGAAATGTGTGACTGCCTACTATAGAGACATAAGGGGTTTGTATTTCTGTGTGTGGTCTGGTCAGCACGGTTGGGGGTGAACTTTGCATATGCAGGGGTTTATAGGGAGACACTCTTCGAGTTGAATCCACAATGCATTCCATAGATAATCTGACTACTTTTTATGTTTTCATGAATCTCAGATTCTGAACAGCATCATAATGATTATGAGCTTGCGCGCATGAAAAGAATAAAGCAGAACAATGACATGGCTGTCAAACTTGGCATTAAGGGACTGAAATCAAGTCTGGATGCAATGCAATGCAAACGCTCTCCACCTACAGATTCATGCTCGGAATATGATCCTAACAGTGATTCTGAGCTAGAGGGAGACCTAAGTCAATGTAGCTCCCTAGTGGAGGAGTCAGAGGAAGATGCCCTATCTTATTCACCCATCAAGGTGCTTGCTCTAACTTTCCAAGGTTATATTGGTCGCACATATCCTGTAACTGATGCTTTGCATTGCTTCTACTTTGTTGAACAGCCATTAGCTTAGTTTACACATCGTGTATGTGAATACGCCCTGCCTATCCATTTTCAGTACATATTCCATCTGTCATCATACCATATTTATCCATTCAAATGTTGTTCTTGTGTATCAGAAGTTCAAAAGGAAGAGGGCGATTGTTGATCGTGGAGGAGCACAAGCAAAGTATTTGGAAAAGGTGGTGGCACCTGATAAATCAAATAGCCCATTAGGTGTAGTTGCAATATCACCTGACCCACAAAACACCCCAACTCTAGCAGACTCTTGCCCTACTACACTGGTCATTTCTGATGCCCCAGCTTAGCAGACCCCAACTGCAGCAAACAGTATGATTATGCCAGTTGACATAGCACTAGCTCTACGATGCAAAACCCCCATTCCAGCAAAGAGTACACCAAATCCAGTTGCCAAATCCCTTTTCGAACCAAAGAGAGCCCCAATTGCAGCAAATAGGACCCCTATACCATTTCTTCTCAATTTAGAAGATGAAGCTTATATTGTTGTCAGGAACTTTGTGCGCATCTTTCCTTCATGGAAAGATTGTACCGCAGACACAGAACAATTTCTAGTCTTCCTCCGCAACTTATGCGTAAGTAATGTACTAATGTTATTCATGGTGATTACTGCATATGTTTCTGTTGACAGAAGACACAAGATTTCATTCTTTTAAATAGGCGAGGACCAAACTGGATTGTGAAGACGAGCAAGGGTTGGTTGCGCTTTTCAAGCACTCGTTGATGAAGTATCGTTCCTACCTGAGGCAAGCGCACTTCGATTGCAAGCCTCTACACGAAATTTTTGTAAAGTCTCCGGTGCTACATTTATCCGACTGTGACTGGAATAATCTTGTTACACATTGGTCTCGGCTGCAGCGTAAGGTACTGTCTATGATATCACATCACAATTTGAACTACATTTCTGCATTTGCCTTGACGTCTCACTTGTACGAAAACTGTTAGCAGAAGAACATTCATTCTCAAGGGACCACAGAATATCGTAACTATACTGCACACTGCATTGCTCTTATGAGTACCTCTTGCCCTGTATGACCATACTTACATTCATAGCTGTTTGATTATGTAGCATCACTGCACATGTTAGCCTCATTATCGTCCATTTGGTGGACATTATAAGATCTGTATTGACTCTTACATAAATTTAGAATCAACCCAATGCTTTTGAAGAGGTTTAGCTCTGCATTCCTCTTGTAAGGACTGAACGTCGTCTATCATTGTACTTACATTAACAGCTACTCCCTCCGTCCCATAATATAAGAATGTTTTGTACAGTACACCAGTGTTCAAAACACTCTTGTATTATGGGAAGAGGGATTGGTTCATTGTGTAGCATTCTGCATCTTATCTCCCTCGCCCACCATTTACTAAAAAAGATTAGATCTATATTTAATCTTACCAAAAAGTAGAATACATAGACAATGCCAGTGCAGAAGTGTAGCCCATTGCTCTTGTCAGTACGTTTTGTCCTGTAACGCTTGTACTTCCAGGGATTGGTAGTTGATTATGTAGCATCAATCTGCATCTTATCTTCATTATCCTCTATCCCTTCCAGTATTATCATATCTATAATTACTCTCTACAAAATGTAGAGTACAGGCAATGCTTATGAAGAAGATTCTGTGCTGAAATTCTTGAGTTATCCTTCCCTTGACATGGAGAAGGGCATTATAAAGCCGGTGTTAACTGTTAATGTAAGTCAGTCCTTCTAAAGCCTTTATCCTCAACTGCTGTTTAATTTGCTCATACTCCCTATTGTTTACTGCTGTTTAGTTTGTTGTTTCTACCAAAATGCATGTTCGCAAGAACCGTAAGTTCTAAGTTTTACTTGTAAAACCAAATTCCTTATTCATACCATGCACATTACTCAATACTCCCTATATGTATGCTTGTTTTTGTGGATGTATAATCCAGTGTGTGGTGAAGTAGCCCATGTTTGCACCTTGTCATCTCCTGTTTTATCTTACTGATGTGGCTGATGATATGAACAACATGCCATGCACATTAACCAAAATAGATACAATGATTTTCTTTGCCCTTCATCTATGCTTGTTATGTTGACATGGTAATCCAGTAGTGCGGTGAAGCTCCCCGCATTATGAACAATGCCAAATTATGCTATTGATATTTTGAACTTACTCTTTATTTTCTAATTTGAAATTGGATGGAATTGACAACACAGTTATCATCTTTGTTTATGCACGTGCAAAACATGTCATCTCTCTGCTTTGTTTCAGGGTGATATGACTGATGGCATGCACAAGTCTGCTGAAGGCTATGAGACAAACCCAACATATATTGCAGCAAAGAAGGCAAAACATCTTGAAGATAGCGAGACAACCCCAAAGTCTTGTCTTGATGCAGTGTTCAAGTGACTTGAGACTAGCAGTCAAACAAGCTCACATAATTCGTTGTCTGAATCAGTTCGACTTCTTCAGTCCCAAGTTCTAGCAGAAAGGCATTCTGCAACTCAACTTCGACTCGAAGTCCTATCTCTAAGAAAGATTGCGGAGAACACCAATGAGAACCTCATCACTATACAACTACACCTGGAAGCTATGACTGACATGCTAGGCCGGTCTCACCGCCTTGCTCAGCAGCTTGTGCAGTAGTTCCCACGCAAGGCTAACCTTTCTTGAACTGTCTTGGAAGTGGTCTCGGTTCAGTATTATTTTGTTACGCTGCAATGGTGCCCAGTTTTTGTAATCTGCTTCTTCGTTGCGCTTTATGATCACTGGTGGCGAACTTCGATGCCCAGTGGATGTAATATACCATAAATCCTTTATTGTAGAGTGTAGGTTTATTCTTAGTTACGATGCCGTAATTTCTTTATTGTATAGAGTAGGTTTGTTCTTAATTCCTACTAGTTAGTGCCATCATTCGCTATCTGAAAAAATCAGATGTAGTCGACCGGGCCGAAACATTCGCCTCTAACGGGCCTGGTTTTTACCGGGCCACAATTGGGCCGGCCTGCATCTTTCTTGGGCCCGAATGATTGGGGCCTTCACACTTTGCGCGAGGCCCACAACTTACACTGGCCTATATTTTAGTTGGGCCTTTTGTGGACCCAGTGCTTAGTTTGGCCCAGGTAGCGTTGGGCCATTAACAGGCTGAATATTGTACTGGCCTATTACGGCCCAGATGAAACCATGGGCCTTTAGCAGGCCGAAATGCATGTTGGGCCTCAATTTTCACTAGTCGTCGACGGGCCTTCAGCAGGCTGAAATGTAGACCGGGCCTTTTTGGGCCCAGTTATATCACGGGCAGTTACCAGGCCCAAACATATCTCGGGCCTTAGTTGGCCCACTGATATCATGAGCCTTTAAGAGGCCGAAAGCTTAGTACAGACATCAACGGGTCGAATTATGCGACAGGCCTTTAACAGGCCCAAAGTCACGTTGGGCTTAACTCTTGCCACCTTTATCACGGGCCGTTAGTGGGCCCGATGTCCCATCGGACCATATATGGCCCATGGGCAGCACGGGCCATTCTCAGGCCGAAAGTCACACCGGGTTGAAATGGGCCCATGCTACATCGGGCCTCTAACAGGCCGAAAGTCACTGGGCTGTAATTGGGCCCAAATATTTGGCGAACAATTAACGGGCCAGATTTGGCTTCGGGCCGTAAATGGGCCCAAATATTCGGCGAACAATTAAAGGGCCAGATCTGGCTTCGGGCCGTAAATGGGCCTTTATTAAGCAGGCCGTTATTGGGTTGGCCCACTGGTACCTGAGTAAGTACTACGGGCCTTTGACTGGGCCGGCCTTTTTAACCTATATGGCCTCTGTTGGGCCTAGCCACGTGTCGACGTATCGTAGGCATGTCTCCTCCAATGGACGGGCGACATCTGGCCCACTGACGAGCTGACAGGTGTTCCCTCCGGCCAATACGAATTTTACACGTGGAACTTTCCCATTGGTCCCGGCTGTTAACGGGTTATCGGATCCAAAACCGGACCCGATAGCTTAACGGCGTTCCGTTACGGTGGATGCCACGTGTCGGTCACCCTTGACGATAGCACTTCTGTGATGCGCGATTTATCGTCATGGAAGTGGACACTTTTGTGATGATAATTTTGGTAATGTCATGGAACACTTCTACGACAGCACATTTATGACTATCTTGATTCTGTCATAAAATCGTCATGGATGCACATGCATGACAAAAACGCGACATACTGTGACAAACACGTATCATCACGGAAGTGTATTTTTTGTAGTGTAGTGCTAACACATAGCAGCTACACAGATCATAGTGTAGATATAAGGGGAAAACCGTAAGCATCAGGAGTAAACTCAGCACAGTGGAACTTGCAGGAATGTATGTGCTAGTATTGCCAATACAGCTAGAAAGGCTTCGGATACCTGCTCTCTTCAACTAAAGGCTCTGTACTGTTAATATCAGTGTAACTCTCAAAGGCGACACAGCTCCCCGCATTTCCTTGCTAATCTTATGGGATTCAAGTGGGCAGGCCACTACAAATCCTATTTCTATGTTTACAAAATCATATGAATCAAAGAGGCCCAAAGAGTTCAAAGTGTCCATCACAACCGACCGTATAGACCTCTACACTGCAAATGTCCCTGCTCATCTTCACTACAAGGAAGATACTGTACTACTATCATACTCCCTCCGTTCCAAAATATAAGTCTTTGTAGAGATTTCCACTATGGATCACATACAGATGTATACAGATACATTTTAGAGTGTAGATTCACTCATTTTGCTCCATATGTAGTCCATGGTGGAATCTATACAAAGACTTGTATTTAGGAACGGAGAGAGTACTTATTAAAGAAGAACGGAAGAGGAACATGCTAAAGAAGAGCAAGCAGATTTTGGATAATAAAGTTCGTTATGCAGTGCCCACACATGATGAACCAGAGCGCATTAAGAATGCAAATCCCTGTTGTCTCTCCATACGTGGTGCACGTGCTTTTCGAAAGTAAAGTAGGAACATTAGCTGACCAATTAAGTGTCATCTGTTTTAGTAATATCAGCATCATATCAGATTAGTATTTGAGCAACAAGTTTGGAATTATGAGTGGCACGCTGTTTAGCTTGATGGATTCAGGAGCAGTGCTAAGCAGGTACGATGATGGTACTGAATATAAAGGCATGTCTGCATGCAAGTCGCGTGACTTTTGTCATTTGGGTCAGTCGACCATTTCAGGCAGTTGCATGAAGATCCTACGTCTCCTAACCCTTCTTCTTCCTCATCTCTAATTCTTCCCATACAGAACACAACACGGGCTGCCGGCGGAACCACCGGCCCCCACCGCCTGTGTTCCTCCGCCACCCTCACCCCCACCTGCATCGAGTTTTCTTCGTTCGGCGAGGCCCCACCACCGCCCCCCACAACCACCATCCCCACCCGAGCCCCTTCCTTCGCACCGGCAAACTCCGGCGAGCTCTGAAAAATCGACTGACCCAATGTTGAAATTTAGTCTACTGTCATTTAACTGGTGTGGAATATAAAAGGGGAAAACCATAAGCATTGCGAGTATAGTGTTGAGCGTGCCATGGCGGATCTAAAGGTGCAAACCGGACAAAGGCAACTTCGCAACCAATGTTTGCTTTCAACTAGCAAGTAAGTGATGGACAAGAAATCAGAGTAAAGCAGTGGCGATCTATTTTCTTGTTGTGATAAATAAGTTAGCAGATACGAAAGAGTACCGCCTCTGGTGCGGCGCCGTGTATGCATCTGTTGAGAATTTGACGGTGCTGCGGTAGCGATGGTTGTCAGCGGCGTGGAAGCAGATCTAGGAGGGTAGACGGTGGCGGCAGGGCGCGGTGGACGAGACGTTCGTAGGAGCGGTGCCGGCAAGGTGGATGACGACGGGGATGAAGCGAAAGGATGGGATGCAAGGATCCCAGTCCGAAGCCGTGGATGAGAGAGGTCGATTTCTTGTAATGGCCGACGGCATCGGGGTATTAGCTCCGGCATGGTGGAGGAGGACGGCGGTGGATGGGGTGGCGGACGGAGGAGGCTGGGGTGAAGAGGGTGTTTTGGCGCCCACGGAGTACGAATGGGGAAATGGAGGGAGAGAGGAAGGGGGGAACCATGTCTTCAGGGCGCACTTGTCTCAAATGCGAGGAAATTTACAAACTTAGCCCCCGTTTAAAATTTCCTACATCACAGCAATATTAGTCGGTTGGGGATAGGACGGTAATCTCACATACACCAAATATTTGCCGACGAGAGTTCGTTTTTGGTGCCCACCATGTATGAATCCGGGTGAGAGGCCGTTATGTCACGTTTGAGTGAAATTACAAACCTACCCCAATCGAAACCTATAGAAATCGAGCCGATAGGCTTTGCGTGTCAGGGATAGGCAGTAATTTCCATCTCGCAGATTTTGGTTTCGGGCGGTTACTGCGACTTTCCTCGCTTCGTTCAAATTTTTGCAGAGCAAGAGGCCACTTTACCGTGCCAACTCAATTCGAATCCAGTTTGTATTCTATTTTTGTTCGGGCAGGATCCATTTGCGATTGGAATAAAATTCTATACACATCATTTTTTTATATATACTTTCAAAAGCACAACAAAGAATTCTGCTCCTTTATATGTATATAATATGATTTACAAATACAATTATCTCAAAATCATAAGGTTGAATTCAAAAAAAATAAACCAAATTATGTTCTACTAAAATGTATGGATCAGTAATATCTACATATTAAATACTAACATAGATGCGCGTGAATTCATATGAGTATGCATGTTTGATAGATCAATTTTGGTTCGAGTATGAATTACATGTATCATCATCTCGAATTCAAATATTTGAATCCCTTTTATGTTGACTCCTTTCACGCCCATCTCTCTCGCATGCTCCTTCATGTAGCTATCATTCTCTTTTCTCCAGCTCACCCGCATGCTCACTTCATGTTTCTCCTATCTTCGCAAACATGGTCTCTCGACGTCTCTCTTGAGAAGTGTCACACTCTCCCTATCATTATACATTACACGGTTTTCATTATCTCTCACGTCTCTACCGTTCTCTGGTATCACTAGGTACCTAAGCTTTCTTTTTCACCGCCACACACACAGTCTCACTCATCTTTCACTTTGTCTTTCTCTCTATGGGGTTCTCTCACACACCCTATATGTCTCTAGATATGACTCATACCACTAAAATTACTCTCTCCTCCAGACACAACATTTGTTGCGGTCTCCTTTCCGTCTCCATCCCAGTTATAAAACTGACATTATTCATTTGTTTACTGATCAGGCAAACTCCCCCCCCCCCCCCGCTCTCTCTCTCTCACACACACAGCTCCTGCTTCCACTCGCCTTCCCGACTATCGTCTCTCTCTCACACCACAAAACTCTCGCTTTCGCGCCCCCGACTCGTATTTCTCTCACATCATTGATCGACTAGCCTCTAGATAGGTTTATACACCCGCACACTCGTGCTTCCACTATCGCGTACATGTCTCTCTCGCGCTCCATGTATCTATGTAGATTTTTTGTCCCTTCTTGAGACACGCCCTCTCGATCATGCACACACACACTATCGCCTCATTTTAAGCTGATACCTCTCGCACACACACTCTTTATGTCTTTGTCACACATGCACTCCGTCCTCCTCCTCTCCCCCTCTCTCTCACACACAACACACACACACATGGGCTTTTTGCAACAACTAGCAAGATGCCCATGCATTGCACGGAACATCAAGATGCATTTGTATGAGTAGTTTTCTTGTGTTAGAAAAGGATGAACGAGGGAAGGCCTTATTTGCAAATGTGGAGAGTGGTGTGGGTATCTTTTTGCAAAATTGCTATAGTTTCCTTCCTATCCGTCAGATACAAATCGGACGGCCTATATTGCAGGATGGCAGGCACACCATCATCACCAACTCTATTTTTATCTCTACTCTTATAAAAATCATAGTCGGTGATGATGGTGTGCATGCCATCCTGTAATATAGGTCGTCCGATCTATATCTAATAGATAGGAAGGAAACTATGGCAATTTACCCGCACTCCTCTCCACATTTGCAGATAAGGCCTTCCCTCGTTCATCCTTTTCTCCCACAAGATCTTGATGTTTCGTGCAACACATGGGCATCTTGCTAGTAAGAATAGGAATTAGAGATGTACCACTTCTTGAATCTTGAAACCAACAACATTCCTCCCTTATCTCATCAAAACCGCCGAAAGAATATATTTCGAGTGAAACATAAGATATTTTTAGTGATACACGTATTTCAAAACTAGACTCTTTTTTTATCAAATCGATGAATATGTATTAATATACTTTGATCGTGTGGCAACGCATTGGCACATTGCTAGTAGTTATTACTACTGTATAATTTTTTGGACACCAGACAAATGGTGGAGTACATATACGAAGAGAAGAGGCGCACACACGCAGTCGGTCTCTCGCTGTCTAGCACACATGAGAGTTATGTAAAGGCACCATTAACAAATAAACCCTAAAACCCTAGCTGCACAATTGCTGCATGCGCGGGTACTGGGTGCGTTGTGGAGCGCACCTTTGTAGGAATAGTCAGCTCGTGTGATAATTTGATCCATAGGAGTTGATTGTCGGGACCACAGGTGAACGACGTGGAGGCGGTGGCTCGCCAGTTGCCACAGATCGAGTAGCCACGTTTAAAATGTCATTTTTTTAGCGGGGTAAGAGTTCCGATTTTTGAGGGCGCGTTATAAGTACTTAAGTAGTTTTTAGAACGATTGGTATGGAACGAAAATGGAATTCATAACTACTACTACCTCCTTGGCGTATGGTTGTATGGGTTTATGTTGCGAGATGTTGAACCTGGTAGTTCTAGGGAAAATACTATGGTTTAGATGTTGGTTTTCAGTAATGAAAATCGGAAGGGGGAAACCCTTCTTTGATAAAAAAAAACTACTACCTCCATCCTGGTTTACTAGTCCCCATCGTATTTTGGGTCAAAGTTTGTCCACGAATTTTACTTGTAAAATGTCAATGGAAAATGAGAGTTTGTTATACCCAAACAAAAAAGGACTGGAGGGAGTGATTGCTCTGACACGGACGCGACCTCTCATAGCGCAGGCATTGAACCGACGCGCTGGCCAAGAGGGCCCCACTCGCTGTAGGCCCGGCTGAACAAGCCTCCTCGTCGCATGCAACTAGCTTCAGACTGCCCCGCCTGCCTCCATTGAATCCGCGCGTGTGCCGGCAACACGTCCTTCCGCGAGCTGGCCAGCATTTTAGAACACAAAAAATGATCAAAATATAATTGTTTACGCATGGTCTTGACTTGTTGTGCTCGCACTGGTAGCAGGAACTAGAGGTTTTTCTTTATTTATAACTCTCCTCATATTTTTTGGCTTTGAAGTGAATCATGGTTGTGGACATTATCTATGAATGTGCAGATATCTGTGAACATGAGTTTGATGCGGAAGTTGAACTTGGAATGTTGGGCTTGCGCGTGAACTATACCATGTCGAATGCTTCGTCTGTTATTGTTTGGAAAGTAATTGTTGTTATTACATGACCCTAAAAAAATTATTTTGTGCCACAATAGTACATGCACGGACATCACAACAGGCATGTTGACTGGATAAACATTTTAAGCTAGCTATTATGAAGGAAAATTTGTATTAACAACAATTTTAGATAGCAGGAGACGCCTAGCCTGCTCTGCCTCTGCTAGCTTCTTTCTGGCTTCTTCCATCTCTTCTTTGGCTTGGGTGAAGAGAGCATCAGATTGCTCTTTTCGCTTCTTCGGGAACTCAGCTACATTCTCAAGGGCTGTTGCACGCTTTCTTTCAGCCTTTACTAGAGCCACAAGGACACGAACAGTTGATGACTCCACCTGGCTTGTGTGTAATCCAGCATCATCTGGGAAGTTGCACCTTGTGTCTAATCCAGCATCATTAGGGAATGGGCACCTTGTGTGTAATCCAGCCTCATTTTGGAAACATGATCTCGAGGTTGACCATACTTCCCTCCTCGTAGGAACTGCATCCTGACATGAAGTTACGTATTTTTTAGATCAATACTCAGAGCAACCCAGATCCATTTAGTAGAAGCCAGATAAAGAGGACTCGGAGAAGTGAATTCAAAAGGAAAAATATAAAAACAGACTACAAGGTGAGAGCACCCACTTCCTACATCAAGCTAAAAGCAAAAGCACTAGGACGATTAAGACTCTTCTTATTACACATGAAGATCACGAGGCTAAGAGAAACAGAAACTACAACATATACACATTGATGAACACGAGGCTAAACGAAAGTAATTGAAAGGGTGTTACTTACCAAAGCTCGTTTTACAGGTTCGGTGCAGCTCCTCTTTAACTTGCCACGCTCCTTGAAGATATCCCCAATATCCCGTGTTTGGTCTTCATTGCTCCTCTGCATGCTCGCACTCGTGGTTTTAAAATCTCAACATGGCAAGAAAAATATACTAGTAATACTCACGCATCTTGTGGGCAACATTAAAGCACTCGTCTGCCATGTTAGAGCATCTTCAACAGAAGCGCAATGCGTGGCGCTTTAAAAAAGCATTTACAGTGCTGAGATCGAGAAGTAGAGATAGAGAGTAGAGACTAGAGAGTAGATACATAGATAGTTCTCAGCATAGATATAGCATAGATAGATAAAAAAGTAGATAGTTCAACTACTCCTCGTCGTCCGACTCCTCCTCGGTGATGTCCTCCTCCAATGACTCAATGTAGGCATGAAGGTATCGATCATCGTCGGATTCCCGGGGCGACGCTGGTCCTAGCCTCATGTTGAACTGAGCGTCCGCTTTTCGCGTACGCTTGTCCTCGCGATAGGCGGCTCGCTCCGCCCTCCTCTTCTCCCTCTCCACCCTCCTTTGCGCGTAGAACTCGCGCTCGTTGATGATGTCCTGCGGGAAGCGTTGGCGCCACAGCGCCATGGCTTCCTCGTCCATTTCGGCGATGCCGAGACGGTGCTCCCGCCTCCGGGTGTCGCGATGATCCTCGTCGGTGATAAGCCGCGGCAGAGGCGCGAGCTTCTGCGCCCGCTTCCGCGTCGACACGTTGGGGAAGTTCAATGTTCTATGAGGCCACCGGAGGCGCCACGCCGCCGCGTCGTACGCGCGGGCGGCCTCGTTGGCGGTGTCGAAATTGCCGAGGCCGAGGCGCATCCCGCGGAACTGGATCTCGGCGGAGAAGCCACCGGAGGGGCGCGCACAGACGCCGCGGTATCCCCATGTTTCCCGGCGACGCAGCGGCGGCGAGGCGAAAAAGAGCGGGGAGAGAGCGGTGGCGAGGCGCAGAGCGGGGAGAGAGCAGTGGCGAGCCACAGAGCAGGGAGAGAGCGGTGGCAAGGCACAGAGCGGTGGGAGAGCGTTGGATTTTATAAAGCGCGCTGGACGCCGCGTGCCAAAAGTAGTGCGCGCCTGGCCGCTTTTTCCCCCACGCGCGCAATCCTTTCCCAACGTCCCTGCTATCTCTACTCTCTTCTCTACTGTTATATTTATTTAATATTTAATATTTATCTCTACTCTCTTCTCTACTGTTATATTTATTTTATATTTAATATTTATCTCTACTTCTCTACTCTCTACTCTTTTTTTCTACTTTCTTTTTTTTTCTTTTAAAAAACAGAGTTGGTGATGATGGTGTGCCTACCATCCTGCAATATAGGCCGTCCGATTTATATCCGACGGATAGGAAGGAAACTATGGCAATTTTGCAGAAAGATACCCACACCCCTCTCCAGATTTGCAAATAAGGCCTTCCCTCGTTCATCCGTTTCTCCTACAAGATAAATTGCTCATACAAATGCCTCTTGATGTTCCGTGCAACGCATGGGCATCTTGCTAGATCTAAAAAAACTTTCCATCATTTGCCACACTACTGGTTGCAGATGAAGAACCGACCCAGGCACAGCGCGATACAGGAGCGACACACAATTACAAGCTGATATTCTGTTGGACAATGGAGGCTATAACCAATTACTTTTACGGGAACAATAGCAACGAGGAAATTTGAAGGGTAGGTATGAACAAAATTGGAACTACACATGTATTGCTAAGTGATTCAATACACACATTACCAATCAAGGAGGAGACCAATGGTCGTGGCGGCCTCTGTGCATTATGGTCGGCAACGGGAGTCAGTTCATTGTCCACGACGGTGGTGCTTCTGCGCTTGGCGTCAGTTTCTGGGAAGCAGATCCGAGACCGTGGAAGACGGTGCAGGGGAAGAGGCTCCGTGTATGACGATGACGGTGGACAGGCTCCAGTGCGGCGTACGAGGTCGTCGATGAGGCAGATGCGCTGCGGTGGACGAGTGCGGCGATGGAGAAGGGGAGGAGCACGAAGGCTGCGGTGCTGTGGAGAAATTTATTTGGTGTGGGGATAGAAAATGGGGAGTGTTGGGGAACGTAGTAATTTCAAAAAAATTCTACGCGCACGAAAGATCATGGTGCTGCATAGCAACGAGAGGGGAGAGTGTTGTCCACGTACCCTCGTAGACCGAAAGCGGAAGCGTTAGCACAACGCGGTTGATGTAGTCTTACGTCTTCACGATCCGACCGATCCAAGTACCGAACGTACGGCACCTCCGAGTTCAGCACACGTTCAGCTCGATGACGTCCCTCGAACTCCGATCTAGCCGAGTTTTGAGGGAGAGTTCCGTCAGCACGACGGCGTGGTGACGATGATGATGTTCTACCGACGCAGGGTTCGCCTAAACACCGCTACGATATTATCGAGGTGGACTATGGTGGAGTGGGGCACCACACACGGCTAAGAGATCAAGAGATCAATTGTTGTGTCTTTGGGGTGCCCCCTGCCCCCGTATATAAAGGAGCAAGGGGGGAGGCGGCCGGCCTAGGAGGAGGGCGCGCCAAGGGGGGAGTCCTACTCCCACCGGGAATAGGACTCCTCCTTTCCTTGTTGGAGTAGGAGAAGGGAAGGGAGAAGGAGAAGGAAGGACGGGGGCACCCCCCCCCCTCCCTAGTCCAATTCGGACTAGTCCATGGGGAGGGGTGCGGCCACCCTTTTGGGCCTTTCTCTCCTTTGCCGTATGGCCCATTAAGGCCCAATACGAATTCCCGTAACTTTCCGGTACTCCGAAAAATACCCGAATCACTCGGAACCTTTCCGATGTCCGAATATAGTCGTCCAATATATCGATCTTTATGTCTCGACCATTTCGAGACTCCTCGTCATGTCCCTGATCTCATCCGGGACTCCGAACTCCTTCGGTACATCAAAACACATAAACTCATAATATAACCGTCATCTAACTTTAAGCGTGCGGACCCTACGAGTTCGAGAACTATGTAGACATGACCGAGACACGTCTCCGGTCAATAACCAATAGTGGAACCTGGATGCTCATATTGGCTCCCACATATCTACGAAGATCTTTATCGGTCAAACCGCATAACAACATACGTTGTTCCCTTTGTCATCGGTATGTTACTTGCCCGAGATTCGATCGTCGGTATCTCAATACCTAGTTCAATCTCGTTACCAGCAAGTCTCTTTACTCGTTCCGTAATACATCATCCCGCAACTAACTCATTAGTTGCTATGCTTGCAAGGCTTTAAGTGATGTGCATTACCAAGTGGGCCCAGAGATACCTCTCCGACAATCGGAGTGACAAATCCTAATCTAGAAATACGCCAACCCAACAAGTACCTTCGGAGACACCTGTAGAGCACCTTTATAATCACCCAGTTACGTTGTGACGTTTGGTAGCACACAAAGTGTTCCTCCGGTAAATGGGAGTTGCATAATATCATAGTCATAGGAACATGTATAAGTCATGAAGAAAGCATTAGCAACATACTAAACGATTATGTGCTAAGCTAACGGAATGGGTCAAGTCAATCACATCATTCTCCTAATGATGTGATCCCGTTAATCAAATGACAACTCATGTCAATGGCTAGGAAACATAACCATATTTGATCAACGAGCTAGTCAAGTAGAGGCATACTAGTGACACTCTGTTTGTCTATGTATTCACACATGTATCATGTTTCCCGTTAATACAATTCCAACATGAATAATAAACATTTATCATGATATAAGGAAATAAATAATAACTTTATTTTTGCCTCTAGGGCATATTTCCTTCAGTCTCCCACTTGCACTAGAGTCAATAATCTAGATTACACAGTAATAATTCTAACACCCATGGAGCCTTGGTGCTGATCATGTTTTGCTCATGGAAGAGGCTTAGTCAACGGGTCTGTAACATTCAGATCCGTATGTATCTTGCAAATTTCTATGTCTCCCACCTGGACTAAATCTCAGATGGAATTGAAGCGTCTCTTGATGTGCTTGGTTCTCTTGTGAAATCTGGATTCCTTCGCCAAGGCAATTGCACCAGTATTGTCACAAAAGATTTTCATTGGACCTGATGCACTAGGTATGACACCTAGATCGGATATGAACTCCTTCATCCAGACTCCTTCATTTGCTGCTTCCGAAGCAGCTATGTATTCCGCCTCACACGTAGATCCCGCCACGACGCTTTGTTTAGAACTGCCAACTGACAGCTCCACCGTTCAATGTAAACACGTATCCGGTTTGCGATTTAGAATCATCCGGATCAATGTCAAAGCTTGCATCAACGTAACCATTTACAATGAGCTCTTTGTCACCTCCATAAACGAGAAACATATCCTTAGTACTTTTCAGGTATTTCAGGATGTTCTTGACCGCTGTCCAGTGATCCACTCCTGGATTACTTTGGTACCTCCCTGCTAGACTTATAGCAAGGCACACATCAGGTCTGGTACACAACATTGCATACATGATAGAGCCTATGGCTGAAGCATAGGGAACATCTTTCATCTTCTCTCTATCTTCTGCAGTGGTCGGGCATTGAGTCTTACTCAACTTCACACCTTGTAACACAGGCAAGAACCCTTTCTTTGCTTGATCCATTTTAAACTTCTTCAAAACTTTGTCAAGGTACGTGCTTTGTGAAAGCCCAATTAAGGGTCTTGATCTATCTCTATAGATCTTGATGCCCAATATATACGCAGCTTACCGAGGTCTTTCATTGAAAAACTCTTATTCAAGTATCCCTTTATGCTATCCAGAAATTCTATATCATTTCCAATCAGCAATATGTCATCCACATATAATATCAGAAATGCTACAGAGCTCCCACTCACTTTCTTGTAAATACAGGCTTCTCCAAAAGTCTGTACAAAACCAAATGTTTGATCACACTATCAAAGCGTTTATTCCAACTCCGAGAGGCTTGCACCAATCCATAAATGGATCGCTGGAGCTTGCACACTTTGTTAGCTCCCTTTGCATCAACAAAACCTTCCGGTTGCATCATATACAACTCTTCTTCTAGAAATTCATTCAGGAATGCAGTTTTGACATCATTTGCCAAATTTCATAATCATAAAATGCGGCAATTGCTAACATGATTCGGACAGACTTAAACATCGCTGCGGTGAGAAGGTCTCATCGTAGTCAATCCCTTGAACTTGCCGAAAACCTTTTGCAACAAGTCGAGCTTTATAGACAGTAATATTACCATCAGCGTCAGTCTTCTTCTTGAAGATCCATTTATTCTCAATTGCTTGCCGATCATCGGGCAAGTCAACCAAAGTCCACACTTTGTTCTCATACATGGATCCCATCTCAGATTTCATGGCCTCAAGCCATTTCGCGGAATCTGGGCTCACCATCGCTTCTTCATAGTTCGTAGGTTCGTCATGGTCCAGTAACATAACTTCCAGAACAGGATTACCATACCACTCTGGTGCGGATCTTACTCTGGTTGACCTACGAGGTTCAGTAATAACTTGATCTGAAGTTTCATGATCATCATCATTAACTTCCTCACTAATTGGTGTAGGTGTCGCAGAAACCGATTTCTGCGATGAACTACTTTCCAATAAGGGAGCAGGTACAGTTACCTCATCAAGTTCTACTTTCCTCCCACTCACTTCTTTCGAGAGAAACTCCTTCTCCAGAAAAATTCCGAATTTAGCAACAAAAGTTTTGCCTTTGGATCTGTGATAGAAGGTGTACCCAACAGTCTCCTTTGGGTATCATATGAAGACACATTTCTCCTATTTGGGTTCGAGCTTATCAGGTTGAAGCTTTTTCACATAAGCATCGCAGCCCCAAACTTTAAGAAACGACAACTTTGGTTTCTTGCCAAACCACGGTTCATAAGGCGTCGTCTCAACGGATTTTGATGGTGCCCTATTTAACGTGAATGCGTCCGTCTCTAAAGCATAACCCCAAAACGATAGCGGTAAATCAGTAAGAGACATCATAGATCGCACCATATCTAGTAGAGTACGATTACGACGTTCGGACACACCATTACGCTGTGGTGTTCCGGGTGGCGTGAGTTGCGAAACTATTCCACATTGTTTCAAATGAAGAACAAACTCATAACTCAAATATTCTCCTCCACGATCAGATTGTAGAAACTTTATTTTCTTGTTACGATGATTTTTCAACTTCACTCTAAAATTCTTTGAACTTTTCAAATGTTTCAGACTTATGTTTCATTAAGTAGATATACCCATATCTGCTCAAATCATCTGTGAAGGTGAGAAAATAACGATATCCGCCACGAGCCTCAGTATTCATCGGACCACATACATCTGTATGTATGATTTCCACCAAATCTGTTGCTCTCTCCATAGTTTCGCAGAACGGCATTTTAGTCATCTTGCCCATGAGGCACGGTTCGCAAGTACCAAGTGATTCATAATCAAGTGGTTCCAAAAGTCTATCAGTATGGAGTTTCTTCATGCGCTTTACACTGATATGACCTAAACGGCAGTGCCACAAATAAGTTGCACTATCATTATCAACTCTGCATCTTTTGGCTTCAATATTATGAATATGTGTATCACTACTATCGAGATTCAACAAAAATAGACCACTCTTCAAGGGTGCATGACCATAAAAGATATTACTCATATAAATAGAACAATCATTATTCTCTGATTTAAATGAATAACCGTCTCGCATCAAACAAGATCCAGATATAATGTTCATGCTTAACGCTGGCACCAAATAGCAATTATTTAGGTCTAAAACTAATCCCGAAGGTAGATGTAGAGGTAGCGTGCCGACCGCGATCACATCGACTTTGGAACCATTTCCCACGCGCATCGTCACCTCGTCCTTAGCCAATCTTCACTTAATCCATAGCCCCTGTTTCGAGTTGCAAATATTAGCAACAGAACCAGTATCAAATACCCAGGTGCTACTGCGAGCATTAGTAAGGTACACATCAATAACATGTATATCACATATACCTTTGTTCACCTTGCCATCCTTCTTATCCGCCAAATACTTGGGGCAGTTCCGCTTCCAGTGACCAGTCTGCTTGCAGTAGAAGCACTCAGTCTCAGGCTTAGGTCCAGACTTGGGTTTCTTCTCCTAAGCAGCAACTTGCTTGTTGTTCTTCTTGAAGTTCCCCTTCTTCTTCCCTTTGCCCTTTTTCTTGAAACTGGTGGTCTTATTGACCATCAACACTTGATGCTCCTTTTTGATTTCTACCTCCGCAGCCTTTAGCATTGCGAAGAGCTCGGGAATTGTCTTATCCATCCCTTGCATGTTATAGTTCATCACGAAGCTCTTGTAGCTTGGTGGCAGTGATTGGAGAATTCTGTCAATGACGCTATCATCCGGAAGATTAACTCCCAGTTGAATAATGTGATTATTATACCCAGACATTTTGAGTATATGCTCACTGACAGAACTATTCTCCATCTTGCAGCTGTAGAACTTATTAGAGACTTCATATCTCTCAATGCGGGCATTCTTTTGAAATATTAACTTCAACTCCTGGAACATCTCATATGCTCCATGACGTTCAAAACGTTGTTGAAGTCCCGGTTCTAAGCCTTAAAGCATGGCACATTGAACTATCGAGTAGTCATCAACACGTGACTGCCAGGCATTCACAATGTCTGCAGTTGCTGGCGCAGGTGGTACACCTAGCGGTGCTTCCAGGACGTAATTCTTCTGTGCAGCAATGAGGATAATCCTCAAGTTACGGACCCAGTCCGTGTAATTGCTACCATCATCTTTCAACTTTGCTTTCTCAAGGAACGCATTAAAATTCAACGAAACAACAGCACGGGCCATCTATCTACAATCAACATATACAAGCAAGATACTATCAGGTACTAAGTTCATGATAAATTCAAGTTCAATTAATCATATTACTTAAGAACTCCCACTTAGATAGACATCCCTCTAATCCTCTAAGTGATCACGTGATCCATATCAACTAAACCATGTCCGATCATCACGTGAGATGGAGTAGTTTCAACGGTGAACATCACTATGTTGATCATATCTACTATATGATTCACGCTCGACCTTTCGGTCTCCGTGTTTCGAGGCCATATCTGTTATATGCTAGGCTCGTCAAGCTTAACCTCAGTATTCCACGTGTGCAACTGTTTTGCACCCGTTGTATTTGAACGTAGAGCCTATCACACCCGATCATCACGTGGTGTCTCAGCACGAAGAACTTTCGCAACGGTGCATACTCAGGGAGAACACTTATACTTTGATAATTTAGTGAGGGATCATCTTATAATGCTACCGTGAATCAAAGCAAGATAAGATGCATAAAAGATAAACATCACATGCAATCAATATAAGTGATATGATATGGCCATCATCATCTTGTGCTTGTGATCTCCATCTCCGAAGCACCGTCATGATCACCATCGTCACCGGCGCGACACCTTGATCTCCATCGTAGCATCGTTGTCGTCTCGCCAATCTTATGCTTCTACGACTATCGCTACTGCTTAGTGATAAAGTAAAACATTACAGGGCGATTGCATTGCATACAATAAAGCGACAACCATATGGCTCCTGCCAGTTGCCGATAACTCGGTTACAAAACATGATCATCTCATACAATAAATTTAGCATCATGCTTTGACCATATCACATCACAACATGCCCTGCAAAAACAAGTTAGACGTCCTCTACTTTGTTGTTGCAAGTTTTACGTGGCTGCTACGGGCTTAGCAAGAACCGTTCTTACCTACGCATCAAAACCACAATGATAGTTTGTCAAGTTGGTGATGTTTTAACCTTCACAAGGACCGGGCGTAGCCACACTCGGTTCAACTAAAGTTGGAGAAACTGACACCCAACAGCCACCTATGTGCAAAGCACGTCGGTAGAACCAGTCTCGCGTAAGCGTACGCGTAATGTCGGTCCGGGCCGCTTCATCCAACAATACCGCCGAACCAAAGTATGACATGCTGGTAAGTAGTATGACTTATATCACCCACAACTCACTTGTGTTCTACTCGTGCATATGACATCTACGCATAAAACCTGGCTCGGATGCCACTGTTGGGGAACGTAGTAATTTCAAAAAAATTCTACGCACACGCAAGATCATGGTGATGCATAGCAACGAGAGGGGAGAGTGTTGTCCACGTACCCTCGTAGACCGAAAGCGGAAGCGTTAGCACAACGCGGTTGATGTAGTCGTACGTCTTCACGATCCGACCGATCCAAGTACCGAACGTACGGCACCTCCGAGTTCAACCCACGTTCAGCTCGATGACGTCCCTCGAACTTCGATCCAGCCGAGTTTTGAGGGAGAGTTCCGTCAGCACGACGGCGTGGTGATGATGATGATGTTCTACCGACGCAGGGCTTTGCCTAAGCACCGCTACGACATTATCGAGGTGGACTATGGTGGAGGGGGCACCGCACACGGCTAAGAGATCAAGAGATAAATTGTTGTGTCATTGGGGTGCCCCCTGCCCCCGTATATAAAGGAGCAAGGGGGGAGGCGGCCGGCCTAGGAGGAGGTCGCGCCAAGGGGGGAGTCCAACTCCCACCGGGAGTAGGACTCCTCCTTTCCTTGTTGGAGTAGGAGAAGGGAAGGGAGAAGGAAGGAAGGGGGCGCCCCCCCCCTCCTTAGTCCAATTCGGACTAGTCCATGGGGAGGGGTGCGGCCACCCTTTGGGACTTTTCTCTCCTTTCCCGTATGGCCCATTAAGGCCCAATACGAATTCCCGTAACTCTCCGGTACTCCGAAAAATACCCGAATCACTCGGAACCTTTCCAATGTCCAAATATAGTCATGCAATATATCAATCTTTACGTCTCGACCATTTCGAGACTCCTCGTCATGTCCCTGATCTCATCCGGGGCTCCGAACTCCTTCGGTACATCAAAACACATAAACTCATAATATAACCGTCATCTAACTTTAAGCGTGCGGACCCTACGGGTTCGAGAACTATGTAGACATGACCGAGACACGTCTCCGGTCAATAACCAATAGCGGAACCTGGATGCTCATATGGGCTCCCACATATTCTACAAAGATCTTTATCGGTCAAACCGAATAACAACATACGTTGTTCCCTTTGTCATCGGTATGTTACTTGCCCGAGATTCGATCGTCGGTATCTCAATACCTAGTTCAATCTCGTTACCGGCAAGTCTCTTTACTCGTTCCGTAATACATCATCCCACAACTAACTCATTAGTTGCTATGCTTGCAAGTCTTTAAGTGATGTGCATTACCAAGTGGGCCCAGAGATACCTCTCCAACAATCGGAGTGACAAATCCTAATCTCGAAATACGCCAACCCAACAAGTACCTTCGGAGACACCTGTAGAGCACCTTTATAATCACCCAGTTACGTTGTGACGTTTGGTAGCACACAAAGTGTTCCTTCGGTAAACGGGAGTTGCGCAATCTCATAGTCATAGGAACATGTATAAGTCATGAAGAAAGCATTAGCAACATACTAAACGATCGTGTGCTAAGCTAACGGAATGGGTCAAGTCAATCACATCATTCTCCTAATGATGTGATCCCGTTAATCAAATGACAACTCATGTCAATGGCTAGGAAACATAACCATCTTTGATCAACGAGCTAGTCAAGTAGAGGCATACTGGTGACACTCTGTTTGTCTATGTATTCACACATGTATCATGTTTCCGGTTAATACAATTCTAGCATGAATAATAAACATTTATCATGATATAAGGAAATAAATAATAACTTTATTATTGCCTCTAGGGCATATTTCCTTCAGGGAGTATTCAGGTGTACTACTCTGGGTGCCGGTGTGGGGTTGGCTGGGTAGGGTGAACCTGAAGTTACGAAAACTGGCCCCTACCAAGAGTAATCCGTAGACATGTTCCGAAGGTTATGGTGGTAACTTCGCACTCTCGAATCAGGGTCGCGGGAGATTTTCCCGCCGACCTCAAAATTTTGTGACACTGAACTCCCCGTGTGGCGTGTTGGGTGATTGGGCTAAGAAACTAGCGAGTAGTACTAGTAACTACTAATACTCCCTCCGATTTTATTAACTCTGCATATTAGGTTTGACCAAAGTTAAATTTCCTAAAGTTTGACCAAGTTTATAGAAAAATATAAACATTTACCATAACAAATATGTATGATGTGAAAGTACATTCAATAATGAATCTAATGGTATTTATTTATTATTGTATATGTTAATATTTTTTGTTATAAACTTTCAGAGAGTTTACAAGACATGACTTTGACCAATGCTAATACGCGGACTTAAATAAAAACGGAGGGAGTACACATTTGTTTTTTTAGTTTGTAGTGAATTAATCATTTGTTGTAATTGTGAATAAATATATTAGGCTACTGACTTCGAATGTAATGGTCTATACAATTCAATATTTACAATCATTCTTGAATTCCAAGATGTATACGAGGTCTATAGTACTTCACAATATGCTCAAACTCACATAATCCCAATCAAATGAGAATCTAAATGCATTTCATAGTTATTACTTTGTAGGATGCAACAAAACCAACCATAACTCTATATCATCCATTATAAAACAACATTTTGAACGCATCCCAATGTGTGGATCGTGTAGAGAGAGCTTGCGAAGATGGAGTAGATAGGGCGGTAAAGATTGTGTGTATGTGGACAAGACAGTAGGAGACAAACCTAACGAGAGAGAGAGAGAGAGGAAGAAGTTAGGTCTGTGAGATAGGTGGAGACATGTAATATACGTGAGATGTGTGTGCATCCGGATTCTGTAGACGTGGAAGGAGAAGAGACAATAGGTTTGATGAGAGAAATGGAAAAACATGGATGAGAGGGGAAGGATCTCGTGGGTTGAGGGATTGATAATTTTGTGCGGGAGAGAGAGAGGGATTGGTAATTTTGTGCGGGAGAGAGAGGGGGGAGGAGTTAGTCAGCCGTCGTCACATCATCATGCTTCCAAATGGCCCCGCATTCTCTAGTGTCGTGTGGTCGCCGTCTTCGATCTCCTCGATGCCCTCTTTGAAGGTTGAGGTGTTGTGCATGATGGGGTGCAGAGAAGCACAAGCGAGAGTGGTCGCCATATAGACTTGGATGTGGATGAATTGTGTGCTCGGGGGAGGGAGAGTGTGTGTGCGGTGTGTGTGTGTGTGGGTGTGTGTGTGTGTCAGGTATTCACAGAAATCAAACCTATGTAGAGAAATGTGTGTATATTTGACGGAAAGCTACATGCTAAATAGGGTTTTCACGAAGAGATTGTGCGTGCGAGATAGAGAGCGATGTGCGGGCCTTGAGTTGGGCAGGGGCCGGGTGAGGGTGTCAAAATGTGTGCGTTGATGCATGTGTTACATGCGATCGTGCGAGGGACGGACGAATCGAGAGAGATGGTTGTTGTGTTACGGATGCTCCTCTCTCTCTCACACACACACAAAAGTACAAATAGAAGACCATTCTCTCATGTATACACAACGTATCGGCATCTGTCTATGTCTCACTCATGCATGATCATTTGCACATTCACACCTCTCTATGTCTCTATCACACGCACACCGTCTCCACATTGCCCTTCCGCCACAACACACATATGGACACATACACATGTTCTCTCTCAGTCACACACACAAAATCAGTATTAAAAAAAACTAGGGCGCACCTAAAATGTCTCCAAATAAACACAAACTGGAGCTAAATTCAAATATATGGAAATATTGTAGCGTCAAGAACTTTTCCAGGAAAAAAAGTTGAGTAATATTCGGGGATTGTTTTCACACACACAAAAAGTTTCAGTGGGTGTCCTTCGAGCACGACACAGTGAAGCACCGTTCAATCGACCACGCGGCCGCGGTTCACGCACTTGCACAGGATTCTGTATCGTGGCTGTGGTAACTAATATAAGCGATGCCTCAGTCTAATGTTTACGTGTACTAGTACGGTTTTCTTTTAAGTTTGACCAACCCTATATAAAACTAAACTAAGCTCCCATACACGCACTCATCAATATGCCGCCGCCGATGTTGCCCATGCCGGCGCCCGCCTGCTCCGGCCAACCATTTCTCGCCCATCACCGCCGTGATGCCGCCATCCCTATACCATGAAGCCGAAGGCTCACCCGCTCACGTCATCTGCGGTCCCTCCTCGCGATGCCGCCGCACTGCCAAGTGTCGGTGTCAAAACCGACGGATCTCGGGTAGGGGGTCCCGAACTGTACGCCTAAGGCGGATGGTAACAGGAGGTGGGGGACATAATGTTTACCCAGGTTCGGGCCCTCTCGATGGAGGTAATACCCTACTTCCTGCTTGATTGATCTTGATGATATGAGTATTACAAGAGTTGATCTACCACGAGATCATAGAGGCTAAACCCTAGGAGCTAGCCTATGGTTATGATTGTTGTTGTCCTACAGACTAAACCCTCCGGCTTATATAGACACCGGAGGGGGCTAGGGTTACACAGAGTTGGTTACAAGGGAGGAGATCTATATATCCGAATTGCCAAGCTTGCCTTCCACGCAAAGGAGAGTCCCACCCGGACACGGGATGAAGTCTTCAATCTTGTATCTTCATAGTCCAACAGTCCGGCAGTCCGAGGACCCCCTAATCCAGGACTCCCTCAGTAGCCCCTGAACCAGGCTTCAATGACGATGAGTCCGGCGCGCAGATTGTCTTCGGCATTGCAAGGCGGGTTCCTCCTCCGAATACTCCATAGAAGATTTTGAACACAAGGATCATGTCCGGCTCTGCAAAAGAAATTCCACATACCACCGTAGAGAGTATAATATTTCCACAAATCTAATCTGCTGACAACTTTTCATAACGTGACATCCTGCAGCCTGCCACTGCACGTGTTGCGAGGCGGTTTTCTTGGCACGTCTTGTCGAAGCAGAGAACGCCTCCCCTTATCACGGGGTTCTCATCAATACGGGTGTGGGTAACCCAATCGTGCCTGCTGGTATGACTCCTCGATTTTAGGCAAGTTCCAAACAGCCACGCGGAGGACGCTTGATATTCACCCTCTTTATAAAGGGGCCAAGTGATGTAGGGTGGAACCCTAGATGGCCGATCTTTCACGAAAGGAGCGGATCCCTACGAGGAACGTGATGAACACGAGGGAAACACGAGGGGAACACGAGAGGAACACGAGAGAAATCACTCAACCAACAAGAATAGAACACACATGCGCTAGATCGATGAACACAAAGGTAAGATACAAGATCCTAAGTCAACAACGGACGATACAAACGGTAACCGGTTCTTCTCCGTGAGGAGGTCTTGAATCCACGAGGGGATCTTCCCGTGAGGGGTCTTGAATCCAAGGTGGATCTTCTCCGTAGAGGGGTCGCAGTCTCTCTCGTGGAGTAGATCCGATATGGATGAGCAAAGCTCTATCTCTAAATGAGCTAATCCTTTGCTAACCCTAACTAGGAGGAGGGGGAGGAGTATATATAGTCTAAGCCACGAAGGGGTAAGTGAGGAGGGGATACATGGGCCTCTGGCCCGTGTCTGCACGCAGGCAGGCGCCGGATGTCCGGGCTGGGGGCCGGATGTCCGGGGCTTCGCGAGTCGCCGGATGTCCGGGCTCGGGCCGGATGTCCGGGCTGAAGTGGCCAAACTTCGGGTGCGTTCTGTCATCGATGCCGGATTTCCGGGGGAAGGGCCGGATGTCCGGGCTTTGGCGAGGCACCGGATGTCCGGGGCTGGCGCCGGATGTGCGGCCGCTGATGGTACTTGAGTGGAGTGTCAAGTAGTATACCATCCTCGAAGGTGTCGAGTGAGCACGTGTAAAGGAGATGATTCACCTTTGTGTATGTGAAGTAGATGTCGCACGTGTCACTCGCCGAATGGACTCTTGACATGGTGATGTCCATTGGATGCTCTGCATCATCTCCCCTCCCTTGGGAAAGATCCGACCTCAGATCGAAAACCAAATCACCATGGGAAAGAGATGGCTTCGCCGTGTAGAAGTGGACGTTCACCAAGTACTTGTCATCTTGAAGCTCGAAATGGGCACTCTCCAATGTCGCACCGTCTTGTGATTCCTTCAAAAGGAGTAAGGACAACAAACACTTGGAAAAACAAATGTGGTTAGCGTTAGTGCAAAACCAAGCATTCAAGAGGTGATTCACCAAACAAGTGTCGTCATCATGCAAAGCATATGGTGTGACAAAGGATTGAGACATGGCATGTAAGTATATCAATCGAGCACAAGCAAAGATATCATGGGGACAAGCATGTAAATTGGAGGTAGAGATGCAATTATGTGTGTTAAGAGAATAAGCATCTACCTCGGGTTCATAGCAAGCATGGGCAAAGTGCTCAATGAAAGGTCTATGGTAGGCATAGGAATCATTCACGACACCTAAGAAGATGAGATGTCTAAACACATGGGTTAAGTGCAAGACAATCCAAGCATAATGTGCATAGGGTGTAGTGAACATAGTGTGGCACTCAACACAATAGAAAGAGCAATTGTTCATCATGTGTGAGGCAATCAAGTCAATCATGTGACAAGCAATGGGACATGGCATATGTGAAGGGATGACATTGTTGCAACCAAACATATGAGAGGAGCAAGTAATCCAAGAATTGGATGCAACACACAAGGCATATATATCATGATGCATGGGACGGTGAAAATGACAAGTCGAAGCAAGATCTCTATCAAGTGTGCAATCAAGTGGTCCAAGATGAACAATAAGTCTCATGGTGCAAGCAACACAAGTAGTATGATCCGCAATATCCATGCTCAAGAAATATATCACCTTGATGGCGTGTCCTTGTGCATTCTTCACAATGCCGAAGTGGTAGGAAAGGTGGCGTAGAAACGAGCCGTGGTCGAATATATGAGGCTCGCTCTCAAGAGCTCGAATGGTCAACTCACGTGAAGCGGAAGTCGACACAAAGTCCAAGTATCCTACACATGCACACAACAAAACAAAGAACGTATGCGCATGGTAGATAAACACATCATCCATCCTGATGGTTTTCTTATCTTGCACATAGCCATTAGAAACATAAGGGCATGAATAATATGATGCAATAATGGCTATATTCATGGCACGAGGAATATGGTGCAAAGAGGTAAGGCAAGCATGCTTCACAAGAAATATGTCAAAATCTCCAATCATATGTGAGAATGCTATGGGGGCAAACTCATAAGCAAGACTAATAGCATTGTTGCACTCAATACATGGCAAATCATCTAGCATGAGGGAGGCAACATATGGAGAGATATGACAAGAAGCAATAACAATCATGTGCAAAGCATGTAGATAGTTGTCATCAACCGCATGAAGTGAGCAAGTATAAATCATTGGTGATGCAACAAGGCAAGCAATAATAATCAAGTCGTGCAAACTAGTGGAGCGAAGATGCAACACACTAGAGGAAATCATGGCAATCATGTCATGTGAGCAAAGAATAGGCATAGGCAATGTACATGACATATCACAAGCACGAACACAAATCAAGATCATAGTATCATCATAGGCATGGGTCACAAAGCAAACATGGAAATAACAAGCACTATCTCCACCAAGCTTGCAAATACACATACAAGTATGAGAATCAATCATCATGTGTAAAGCAAAGCATGGGTCACAAATGCAAGGCAAAAGCATAGGAATAAGCATATCATGCAAAGTGAACATGGCAAGATGGGCATATGATATGTAATGGACAATAACCCATAACCATGTGAGGGTCATGTAGAAGAAATGCGCGAAGTGAGAGGTGGGAAAGGCAATACATGGTATCCCAAGTCATCATTGGTCTCTAGAGCTCGTTTTGTCAACTCATGGTATTGTGAGGTTGACAAGTATTCATGGGTACCTACACAACAAATACACAAATGAAAGAAATTGTGTGTGTGGTAAATGTGCACATCATCCATCATGATGTGTATGTGCACGTGTGAGTTAGCACAAGATAAGCAATGCTCGAAGAAATTTGATGCATGGTATAAGAACATGTCATCCATCATGAAAGAATAGTTGTTATGTATAACACGATGGGGATGCAAATTGAGCATACAATTATATGGCACATCAATAGCATGTTTATTCATGGGGAGCATATTGTGCACATAATTATTGGGATCATGCAATGGATAGGATGGATCAAAATCTCCTAAAATGTATGAGGAAACTATGGGGGTCTCCTCATGAGCAATATTGTAATCATATGGAGAAAATGGACAACATCCACAACAATGCATATCCGAAGCTAGGTGGTCATGGCATGGCATATGAGATAAATGATGCAAAGGGAGCATGTCAATATCATCACAAGAAAAACAAATGCCAATAACCATGGGCTTGTCATCTATGCCATATGTGCAAATTGGGTTAATTTTAATGGCATATGCATAGTCACTACGAAGAGATTGCAAATATGACATATGGTTGATCTCATGCATAGCATATGACAAGTCAAGCGGATTGTCAAACATGATGTGACCTAAAGAATTGTCACAAGAAATCCTATGTAACATGGCATCACAACTAATAGACTCCACATGGCAATCATCATACTCATCATAAATGGGTAAATCATCCCATGGGGAAATCTCACTAGCATGAAGCAAGGTAATAGGTGGATCAACATCATGCAAGCAATCAATGTCAAGAATGTCCACTAGTGGGACTAGAGCATCACCGTCACCTATGTTACCTTTGTCATTCCAATCAAGTGGTGTAGGTGAGGTGGGAAAGACCAAATGGTGGTCATCTTCATCATGATGGAACCATGTGGGGGGTGCATCATATTCCACTGTGGCCATCGTCATGTCCATAGGAAGGACGAAGTCGTCGTGAATCGGCGCGTCATCATAAATGAGACCTAGCACCAAATGAGAAGACACAATAGAGGTAGAGGTTAAGTCGTTAGAAATCGAAGTGGCCTCACTCTCTCTATGTGGTGGTTCACTCACTCCCTCAAAGTAGGTGCACTCAATCGCACGTATGGTGGAGTCACTCATCTCACTCAAGTGGTGGGGGTTGTGGCTCTCCTCACATGGGAATTGGGGCAACACATCGGATATGGGGCTAGTGGTGAAGTCACTCTCACTCTCAATATGGTGGCACAAGTCACTCAAGTCATCATACGTCGCCGTGGTCGAAGTGAAATACTCAACCATCTCATCGCCGTCGCCGTGGATGAAAGCCGAAGATGGCACATCATCACTCTCGCCTCCTAAGATGGAAGCATCATCCCTGCTCGTCACCATGTCGCTTGCCTCAAAAGTTTGGTCCTTGAAGGTCTCCGTAGTCGTACTCGTCGCCGCACCATCTTGAAAAAGAGTCATGGAGGACTCGGCATCATCAATGCCACAAAGAGAGAAGGCGGTGAAGTCGAACTTGGGAGCATCGTCTTGGAGCTCGTCGGGCTTGGACATCTTGGTGGTACTAGCCTCATGCTCGTCGTCTTTGAGCTTGGTCTTCGAGAAGTGTGCTTGGGGTGGAGAAGCCTTGGTCTTCATGAGTTCTTGTTCCGCCTTGAGAGCACCAATGTAGTTGTCGTCGAGGGACTTGTAGTTCTCGAGGAAGATAGTCTTGGAGATGGCATTGTTCAATCCCATCATGAAGTGGAACTTCATTGACATGGGGTCGTCCACGCTGGCTCGTCGCAAGGCAATCTTCATCTCCTTGAAGTACGCGTCAATGACTTGGATCCTTGGTTGGTGTTCTCCAATTGGCGTAGAAGTTGTTCCGTGTAGGTTGGAGGCACAAATTCTCGCCGCAAAGCTTTCTTCGTCTTGGGCCAACTCATGTCGTAGTTCATTTTTTAACCCTGGTACTCACCAAAAAATGGGCAGCAATTCTAAAAATGGAAAATGGGCTGCAATAAATTCCATATGAATTAGAAAATGAGTAAAAATTATAAAAAATAATAGAAATGGGATGTACATGCCACAAATTTCGAGGCTGACTTGTTTACGCAAGGCTTTGTCACTCAACACATGATTCTAGCAGCAGTGACTGTTGGATGTGCATCCAACGGTCGACGTGCTTCTTCAATCTCTGATCTTCCTGGTCCAGCCGCCTAAACCAGCGCCGGCGGGATGCCTGCTCCCTCCTCTTGTGGCCCGCTACCATGCCACGCAGGCTTCACCGGCCCACCCTACTCCCTCCGCTGGCCTGGCCGCATGCAATCAACTACCTCCTTATTACGCGAAAAAAATGATTCCTCCCACTAACATCTGGGGCACACCGGTTCGTAGGCTGACCTGTGGGCCTACTAAGTTGACACGCACGCAGGGCTTTGTCAACTTAGTCAACAAATGATTCTAGCAGCTGTGACCGTTGGATTTGAATCGATCGGTCCTGCTGTTTCTTCAATCGCTGCTCTTCTTGCACCAACCGCCCAAACCAGCGCCGGCGAGACCGCCTGCTCGTGCCTCTAGTGGCCGGCTGTGCTGCCATTGAGGTCTCACCGCCCCCTACTACTACCACCACTGGCCAGGCACACACCGCAGTCAAACCAGTGAACCCTCGTACTCCTCTCCACGTGGGCATCCACTGTCGCGTCTTCCCCGGCTCCGCGTCGTCCCCTTCCTAGGCCACGCCGTCGTCCACCGCCCTGGTGCTCTCGGCGCGGCGTGGTCAATGTGGTCAACGAACGACTTCCATTGGAAGAGTACTGTACGTGGAGAGGCTGACAGCTGGGTCCATGACCGCAGCAAGGAAATGCCTCCTTATTACGCGCAAAATAATGATTCCTCCACCTGACAGCAGGGACCCACCGGACGGGCCACCGTATTTCATGAAAAAAATGTTTCCCCCTGACTGCTGGGACCCACCAGCCACATGTTTGCCTGCAAGGAAGTGCCTGACAGTCGGGACCCACATGGTCGAAGCGTACGTAGCGTTGTCATTCTGGTCGCGAACGTGTACGTACATACTGGTCGATGTAGAAGCGTGCACGTGTCGTAGTAGAGGCGGGCACGTATCATGTACTCGTACATACAGCGACCAGGGTGCAAGAAAGAAAATACGGCCACGTACGTACATACGGGCGGGGTCTCGAACGCCTACTCGCGCATACGTACGGCCAGGGCTGGTGAACATGGCTGGTCGGAACAAAGAAGCTGTGCCGTCGTCGTGTTCATGGGGAGGCAACCGGCTGTGTCAGAACGGAATGCGTCATCGTATTCATCGGGAGCCAACCGGCTTGGACGCAACAGCCGATGGAAACTAGGCCTGGCGTACCACAGAACGGAGGAAACAACCTTGTGTTCGACCAGCCACGGTCGAAACGGGATTCTGTTCATTCGGAGGGGTCTGGCGTACCGCAAAACGGTCAAAACGGGGTCCTGTTGATCGGGAGGGGTGTGGCATACCGCAAAATGGAGGAAACGGACTTGTGTTGGAGTGCTACGGTCGAAATGGGGGTCCTATTCATCGGGAGGGGTGTGGCATACCGCAAAACGGGACTCCACGGGATACTGTTCATCTCCACCGTCGACTGCCTCCACGGGCTACTGTTCATCCACCATCGACCTCCTCCAGCCTCCACCTGCGACTGCTCATCCACGGGCTCATGTTCATCCAGCCTCCACCGCGCGCTCCTCCACCGGCTACTGTTCAACCAGCCCTCTCCACGGGGTCCTGTTCAACCACCCCTCCACGAGCTACTGTTCATCCAGCCCTCCACCGGCTACTTTTCAACCAGCCCTCCACCGGCTACCGTTCATCCAACCCTCCACGGGGTCCTGTTCATCTAGCCCTCCACGGGGTCCTTGTCGGAGTAAATGACCATGGGTAGCCTCATCAGCCTCCTGTGGTATTTCAAGACATCGGGGCCAGCTGCACCCCTCAAGAATCAAAGACCAAAGCGCCGCCTTCTTGTGGCCGGCTGGTCCAAGCGGCCGGCTACCAGAAGACGTCAAGGCCCTGAAGACGGCCTCGAGGTGGGCCGGCTGCTAGCAGGCGGCCTCTAGAGAGGCCGGCTCCTAGCAGGCGGTCCCAAGCGCCCTAAAAGTTTGCACCACATTATGACGACGAGATGGGCCGTGGCTCCAGTGCTGTCTGCCACCCCCGAATCCAGGGCGGAGCGTGGCTACAGTGCAGCGTACTGGGCTGACATCCCCCACCCGGCGCGACACTGTTGCCACGTAGCCCATGACATGATCCATGCCAGGGAGGGCCATGCTCCCACTACGGGCTGTCGGTACGGCCCACCCGCGGCGGGCCCTACCTATCAGTGAGAAGCCAGAAGGCGGCGAGCTCGAACCAGCCGGCACGAGGAGAGGCTGACTCCCAGCAGGCGACCCTCTCCCTCCCTCAAAGTCCGTGCGCCATTAATCAGGAGAGACGGGGAGTGGCTACAGTGGTTGCTCGCCAGGCGGCAGTACTGTAGCCATGCCTCCCCAACAAAGCACACATCATCAGTGGCATTGCCACGGTACTAAGCAGCCGACAGGACCCGCTAGTGGCAAGCACGGCCTATCGGTTAAGTACGAGACAACCAGCAGGGCCCACCAGACGGCGGGCCCCAGCGGCCGGCGGAGAAGCCGGCGCCCACACACACTGATAGCCGGGTCCTACACCCAGCCAGATTACCTTTGTACCCCCAGGGGTAGGCCTATATAAACCCCCAGGGCATCCATGCAAAGGGGTTGAGACCTTAATCCATCCACGCACACACATAGAGAGAGGAAGTTAGGGCTAGCCTTGTTCTTCTTCCCCCTCCAGAGAAACAGCTCCAAAAGCAAGCTTGTAGCCACCTTTGTTGCTTGAGTGATCATATGGAGACCCCGCAGAGCAGGAGTAGGGGTGTTATCTCCTAGGAGAGCCCCGAACCTGGGTAAGATTCGCCGGCGGGCATGTTTGCACCTTATTCCATTTCCTGGGCCCCGGCGACGTATTATTAGCCCCCTCCATGATAAGCCATCCTTTGGCATATGTCGCACGACACCCCCGACATTTGGCGCCCACCGTGGGGCTAGGTGCACCGTCGTCCGAAGATATGTTTTGGACGGGAACCCTGTTCCTCCCGAGCAAGCGCAGCCAGCCCGGCATGCCTGATGGCGTTGGTGCCGGTGCGCTACACGATGCTGAGCTCGCCTGCATGGCGAGCTGCCTTGCTGACCTCATTGGCGAGGTCCGCCTCTCCGACGATCCCGCGCCCGATGTGGGAGCAGCCAGCTGCGAGAGCTGCCTCCTTGACCTCCTTGGAAAGCTCGACATCACCAACGAGCCGGCCTCCGACCTGGAGTCGATCAGCTCCACCGACCCGATGCTTGTCGACTCCTACACCTCATCCCTTGACGCCTTCCCCACGAACGTGGTGGTCATCGACGACCCTCTCCCTTGCGCCAACAGCGGCGGAAGCACCGTCATGGAAGTGCTCATCATCAGCCACGACGGGGCCTCTGGTGGGGGTGCCCAAGAGCCGCTGGAGGCGGCACTACGGGATCTGTCTGCGCCCATTGCAGAAGACGCCGACGCCAAGACGCTGGAAGCCCGCTGTGTCTCGCTCGTCAAAAACGCCAAGAAATTGGCCACCATGAGACGCCTCTTAGAGGCTTACCAGCGCGAGATCGACCGTGCCGGCTGCGGGCGGGCCCAGCCGCATTGGCATGGTCCGGCAGCGCGGCGCTGCCGTCGCCAGAATGTTCGGGGCGGACCGCCCTGTCTATGCCACGCCCATGGAGAACCTACAAGCTGCCCAGGCGGCAGCAGACGAGCTGGACCACCTCGAGGGTGACGAACGCCGCTGCATGAGGGAGCGTGTTCAGCAGCTCATTGACGCGGCTGCCGCGCTGCAAGAGGTCAGCTGCCGCGCAGAAGATCCCGGCCAGCGGTTGAGAACCCGCCCCACTCGCCGAGAGCAAGGCGCGACCTCCTGGACACCAACAGGCGGCGTTCGCGACAGACGAGACAAAGAGTCAGCTGCTAGCCGCAGCCGCACACGCATCACCATCGAGCGCGACCAAGATGGCCGCCCACGAGCAGTGGAACGACGGGATGACTACCCGCCTCCTCCTCCTTGCAGGGAGAGGCGCGCCTCCCCGCCGCCTGTTGAGTACCCGACACTGGGCGACCGGCTGGGCCACCGAGAAGGAGTCAGAGAGAACGACGCGTGCCACCGGATCGACCGCCTTGCTCGGTCCCTGGCGTTAAAAGAAGACGCGATGGGCCCGCCTTATTTCGGCCCCCGCATCCGCGACGAGTCCTTCCACAAAGGGTTCTCGCTCCCACGAGACACGCCCAAGTACAACGGCTCCTTGAAGCCGGAGGATTGGTGTTGTTGACTACTCCACTGCAGTCAGCATAGCGAACGGCAACAAGCGTGTTGCCATGAGGTACGTTCCGCTCATGCTCCAGGGCACGGCCCGGACGTGGCTGAACAGCCTGAAGCCCCGCAGCATCAACAGCTGGGTAGATTTCACCAAGGTCTTTGTCTGCAACTTCACCAGCACCTAGAAGCGGCCTCCCAAGCCCCACTAGCTCTCGCTGCGCGTTCAAGGCCTTGACGAGTCCACCCGCGACTACCTAACGCGGTGGGCTAAACTGCGCAACTCCTGCAGAGGGGTGCATGAGGTCCAAGCAATCGAGTACTTCACTACCGGGTGCCGAGAAGGCACCTTACTCAAGCACCGACTCCTCTGTGACGAGCCAGCCACACTCGACGAGCTGGTGATCATAGCAGACAAGTATGCCACTTCCGATTCCTCCATGAAGTCGAAGCTTCGAGTGGATGCTTCTGGAAAGGTGCTCCCTCCGGCTCCTAGAACGCCGGCTGGAGACAACAGTCGGCGCCAGCAGCCGAACGACAACAAGCGCAAAGCCCCCCAGCCGGCTTCCACCAGTTGGCAGGTGGCGACAGTTGAGGATCAGCAACCTGAAGGACAGCCACTCCCCAAGCGCCAGAAGGGCGGCAAGCCAGTTTGGTTGCCCGCTTTCTCCTTTGAGCAGACCCTCGATGCCCCCTTCAAGTTCCACAGTGGTGCGAAGCCGTCCAACCATACAACTCGGAAGTGCCACTGGCTTGTCCGCATCGCCAAGGGAGAAGGACTGCCTCCTTTGCCTGCTGGCCCACCGGCTCCACCTCCTCAGCAGTCGGTCGCCCGTCCAGCAGTCGGCGCAGTCCAAGATGATTACCCTGAAGAGCATGGTGATTACGTTGTCTTCACCAGTGTGGCCAGTGACAGACATAGCCGACGTCAGCAGCACCGTGAAGTGAATGCAGTTGCCTCGGCTGCCCTAGAGTCCATGCACTGGTCTGAGAAGCCTATCAGCTGGAGCCGTGCTGATGACCCGGAAGTGATGCCTTCTTCGGGTTCTTATGCCTTGGTGTTGGATGCCACCCTTGCCATGGAGAGGCAAGCTGCTCATTTTTCCCGAACTCTGATAGATGGCGGCAGCAGCATCAACATTCTTTACCGCGATACCATGGAGAAGCATCAAATAGAAGCAGCTCCTGCCCAGTCGGACTATGTTTCATGGCATTGTGCGTGGCCTTTCCTGCTCACCAATCGGCAAGATTAAGATAGATGTCATCTTTGGAGACTGGAATGACTTCCGCCGGGAAGCGGTCTGGTTTGAGGTGGTTGACCTGGAAAGCCCTTATCATGTGCTCCTAGGCCAGCCAGCTCTAGCCAAGTTCATGGCGGTACCCCATTACGCCTAACTCAAGCTGAAGATGCCAGGGACCAAGGGCATTATCACGATCAATGGAGACTATGAGAAGTCGTACGCCTGTGCTGCAGCCAGCAGCCGGCTAGCCGAGTCCCTTCTGATTGCTGCTGAGAAGAAGCTCCTGAACTGGGTGGTGGCCATGGCCAGCAAGCAATCGGACCTGTCACCAGAACCCAAAGAGTCCGAGACTCAGGGCTCCTTCCAGCCGGCCAAAGAAACAAAGAAGATTCCCTTGGACCCTGAGCACCCGGAGAGGCATGCTGTCATAGGTGCCAACCTTGATAGTAAATAGGAAACCGAGCTCATCGATTTCCTCCATGAGAATTAGGACATCTTTGCATGGTCTCCCAAAGACATGCCGGGTGTTCCGACGGATTTCGCCGAGCACAAGCTACATGTCAGAGCAGATGCCAAGCCAGTCAAACAACCCCTCCGCCGACTGTCAGAGGAGAAGAGAAGAATCGTTGGAGAAGAGATCGCCCGCCTGTTGGCAGCCGGCTTTATTATGGAAGTTTTCTTCCCAGAATGGCTTGCCAACCCAGTCCTTGTACTGAAGAAGAATAACAACTGGCGCATGTGCATTGATTACACTAGTCTCAACAAAGCCTGCCCCAAGGATCCGTTTGCACTACCCCGGATTGACCAAGTGATAGACTCCACAGCCGGATGCGAGCTCTTGAGTTTCTTGGATGCCTACTCAGGTTACCACCAGATCAAGTTGAACCCGGTATACCGCCTGAAGACCGCCTTCATCACACCATTCGGAGCCTTCTACTACCTGACCATGACATTCGGCTTGAGAAATTCCGGTGCCACGTTTCAGCGTTGCATGCAGAAGTGCCTCCTCAAGCAACTCGGCGGGAATGCCCACGTCTATGTAGACGATATTGTGGTAAAGACGGAGAAGCGCGGTACCCTTTTGGAAGATTTGAAGGAAACTTTTGAAAATCTGCGCCGATTTCAGATCAGGCTCAACCCAGAAAAATGCGTCTTTGGAGTTCCAGCCGGCCAGCTCCTGGGTTTCCTGGTCTCAGAGCGCGGCATTGAGTGCAACCCTGTGAAGATCAAGGCCATCGAGAGGATGGAGAGACCCACCCGACTGAGAGACGTCCAGAAATTCACCGGCTGTTTGGCATCCATCAGTCACTTCATCAGTCGGCTGGGTGAGAAGGCTCTTCCCCTGTACCAGCTCATGAAGAAGACCACTCATTTCGAGTGGAATGATAAGGCGGATGAAGCTTTTCTCCAGTTGAAGAAGATGTTGACCACGCCGCCTGTCCTGGCGGCCCCGACTGCTAAAGAGCCCATGTACCTCTACATCGCCGCCACCAGCCGGGTGGTCATCACTGTCATGGTTGTAGAGCACCCAGAAGACGGTAGAGAACAGCCGGTCCAGAGGCCGGTGTACTATTTGAGCGAGGTGCTGTCAACCTCGAAGCAGAACTACCCTCACTACCAGAAGATGTACTACGGCGTGCATTTTGCCGCCAAGAAGCTGAAGGCATACTTTCAAGAGCACCCAGTCATGGTTATTTGCACTGCCCCGCTTGCCGAGATCATTGGTAACAGAGATGCATCTGGCTGGGTGGCCAAATGGGCCACCGAGTTGGCCCCCTACACCATCTTCTAGCAGCCACGCACCGCCATCAAGTCCCAAGCACTGGCCGGCTTCCTTGTTGACTGGGCCGAGACCCAGTACCTGCCGCCAGCCCCGGACTGCACTCATTGGCGAATGCACTTTGATGGCTCGACGATGTGCACCGACTTGGGAGCCGGCGTTGTTCTTACTTCTCCCAAAGGTGACATGCTCAGATACACATTGCAAATCCATTTCGCCGCCTCCAACAATGTGGCCGAGTATGAAGCACAAATACACGGCCTCTAGCTGGCCAAAGAGATCAGTATCCGCCGGATCCTGTGCTATGGCGACTCTGATTTAGTGGTCCAACAGTCGTCTGGTGACTGGAACGCCAAGGATGCAAACATGACAAGTTACCGCTTTCTCGTCCAGCAGCTCAGCGGATATTTTGAGGGGTGCGAGTTCCTTCACGTGCCACGGAATGAAAACGAGCCAGCTGATGCCTTGGCACGGATCGGCTCCACCCGTCAAGCAATACCAGCCGGCGTCTCCCTTCAGTGCCTCCGCAAGCCGTCGATCAAGCCTTCTCCAGAATCTGAGTCCATCTTCGTGTCGGCTCCTCCCAAAGTAGTCGGATCCGATTTGGGGGCTGCAGCAGCCGGCCCGGGGACTTCAGCAGGCGGCATGGGGACTGCAGCAGTCGCACCCGGCCCGGGGACTTCACAACCTGGCCCGGGGGCTGCAGCAGTCGGCCCAGGGACTTGACCAAGCGGCTCGGGGACTGCAGCAGTCGCAACCAGCCCTGGGACTTTACAACCCGGCCTAGGGGCTGCAGCAGTCGGCTCGGGGACTTCAGCAACGCAGCAAGCGGTAGCCGACTCCAACCCGCCGCCTCCCAACCCAACCGCCCTAGTACAAGTGGCTGTAGTGGCAGTAGAAGAAATTCAAGCACCTTCATGGGCATTGCCCATCCTCAAGTTTCTGGTGAACAGAGAGCTGTCGATCGATGAGATCTCGGCCCGGCAAGTGCAGTGCCGAGCAGGATCCTACACGATAGCAAACAGAGAGCTTGTCAGGCGCAGCGTGACTGAAGTCTTCCAGCGCTGCGTAGAACCAGAGAAGGGCCAAGCAATCCTCAAAGATATCCACCAAGGCGAGTGCGGCCACCACGCGGCCTCCAGATCCCTTGTCGCCAAAGCTTTCCGCCATGGTTTCTTCTGGCCGACTGCTTTGGAAGACGACAAGGAGTTGGTCAAACATTGCAAAGGGTGCCAGAAGTTCAGTTCCAAGCAATATCTACCGGCTTCTGCGCTCAAGACCACCCCCTCACTTGGCCCTTTGCCGTGTGGGGGCTGGACATGGTGGGACCATTCAAGACAGCACGCGACGGCATGACCCATCTTCTCGTCGCCGTGGACAAATTCACCAAGTGGATTGAAGCAAAGCCAATCAAGAAGTTGAATGGTCCGACTACTGTGACCTTCATTTCAGATATCACCACCTGGTACGGTGTACCACACAGCATCATCATCGACAATGGCACAAATTTTGCCATAGGAGCCTTGGCCCGTTTCTGCGTGACGCAGGGCATCCGACTGGACTTAGCGTCTGTTGCCCATCCGCAGTCAAACTGCTAAGTCGAGCGAGCAAACGGCCTCATCCTCTCTGGCATCAAACCCCGACTGGTCGAGCCACTGGAGTAGTCGGCCGGCTGCTGGATCGACGAGCTGCCGGCCGTCCTCTGGAGCCTCCACACCACTCTGAACAAATCAACTGGCTTCACTCCATTCTTTCCCGTGTACGGTGCCGAGGCCATCATCCCAACTGACATTGAGTTTGGCTCACCTCGCGTCACCATGTACACGGAAGCGGAGGCAAAGGAAGCACGAGAAGACGGTGTCGATCTGCTGGAAGAGGGCCAACTGTTGGCACTCAGCTGGTCCGCCATCTACCAGCAAAGTCTGCGCCGCTACCACAGTCAAAAGGTCAAGCCAAGATCCTTCCAAGAGGGAGACCTTGTGCTCCGGCTGATCCAGCGAACAGCTGGCCAACACAAGCTCTCGACCCCTTGGGAGGGCCCCTTTATCATCAGCAAAGCATTGGGCAACGACTCCTACTACCTCATAGACGCGCAGAAGCCCACAGCACGCAAGGGAGATGATTCGGGCAAGGAATCGGAGCGCCCATGGAATGCAAATCTCCTCCGAAGATTTTACAATTGATTCAGTATGTACCACCCCATGACGAACTCCAAGGCTCGCCATGCACCCGCACGGGCGGAGGAGCCCTTCCACGCCTCGATGCGGCTAATGGCCACCTCCAACCAGTCGGAGGTCCGATTGACGGTGCGCAGAACGGGAGCACCCGACCAGAGGGTGGAGAGCACCTGGGCTCCAGCGCGCTGAAGACGGCGGAGAGCCCGATGCGTCGGCTGGAGACGAGCTTGGATGGCTAGAAGCTGCTCAACGAGGGTCCGTGGGGCGTTGGGCGCGATCGTGGCACCAACCAGCCTCCGCTCATCATGATGAGCATCGACGGCTTGGCTGCCGGCGATGAAGTAACCAGGGAAATACTCTGCACAAGAAGAAAAAAGAAGTACGAAGTCAGAAGCCGGCTCATATGACAAGTCGGCAGGCGGAAGAAAGAGAAGGACAACTCACCATCGAGCAGGGCCTCGATCTCGCCATAGCCATCCGACAAGGCTCTATCCTTCTCGATGCAGTTCGAGCGCTGAGTCTCGAACTCGGCCTGAAGGGCCCCCTCCGCGTCCTTGAGCTTTTGTAGCTCCGCCTGGTGCTTGTCCGCCTGGTCAGCCAGCTGCTTGGCCAGGAGGTCGTGCTCTTGCTCCATCTTGTTGCGCTCCTCCTCCTTAGCATGCAGCACGGTTTGAGCTTCACCCAGCTGCTGCCGTAAGGTGGCGTTGGCTCCTGCGGAAGACAAGAAAGAGCAGGAAATCAGCAAATCAACAAAGAAAGAAGTAGTTGCCGGAAGATCCGACCCGACTGCTCAGCAGTCGGCCCGAATCTCGGGGGCTACAACCCGCGGGTGCGCTGGCGCGCCCCCGCGAGACTAAGGATTGACCGATTCAAATGAAAGAAAAAAGGAAAGTGGTCGCCGGAAGATCCAACCCGACTGCTGAGCAGTCGGCCCGAATCTCGGGGGCTACACCCCGCGGGTGCGCTGGCGTGCCCCCGCGAGAACAAAGAGCGGAGTGCTTACTCCGGCTTTCGGCCAAGTCAGTGGTCCGCTTGGCCAGCTCCTGGACCTGGGAGTTGAAGGTGGCCGCACGGATGTTTTGGTAATCCTGCAAAAAAGACAACAGAAGGAAAGAAAGATTTAGCACTCGGAACTTGCCTTTAAGTTCTAAGCCGCATACTCAGCAGCCGGCCCGGAACTCGGGCGCTATACCTAGTGGGTGCGCTGGCGCGCCTGAGGGAGTCCTGGACTAAGGGGTCCTCGGGCGTCCGGCCTATTATTCATTGGGCCCGACTGATGGGCTATGAAGATACGAAGGCCGAAGACTATACCCATGTCCGGATTGGACTTTCCTTGGCGTGGAAGGAAAGCTAGGCAACCTACCATGAAGATTCCTTCTTATGTAACCGACCCCATGTAACCCTAGATCTCTCCGGTGTCTATATAAACCGGAGAGCATAGTCCGGATAGGGGACATTCATTACCATATTCATATAGGCTAGACTTCTAGGGTTTAGCCATTACGATCTCGTGGTAGATCAACTCTTGTAACACTCATATTCATCAAGATCAATCAAGCAGGAAGTAGGGTATTACCTCCATAGAGAGGGGCCGAACCTGGGTAAACATCGTGTCCCCCGTCTCCTGTTACCATCGATCCTAGATGCACAGTTCGGGACCCCCTACCCGAGATCCGCCGGTTTTGATACCGACATTGGTGCTTTCATTGAGAGCTCCTCTATGCCGTCGGCAAAGGACTCGATGGCCCCTTTGATCGTCAGTAATGACGTTGTCCAGGGAGAAACTTTCCTCCCCAGACAGACCTTCGTATTCGGCGGCTTCGTACTACGGGCCAACTCGCTTAGCCATCTGAAGCAGATCGACAACTACGCCCCTAGCCATCAGGTCGGATTTGGAAGCTTGAACTACATCACGGATATCCGTGGAGACTTGATCTTCAAGGGATTCGAGCCCGCGGCGATCGCTCCCCCTCACCCCGATGAACGTGACTTAAACCTGTCATCGGGATGGTTCCTGCTGCTGCAACGGCCTTAGAGCCAAAGCAGATCGTGCCATCCTAGGCCGCAGAGTCCGCGGCGTTGGAGCCACACACGGACTCAACACCCCGCAATATTCGCTTTAACGGAACTTTGGACTTGTCTCCGGCTATAATTTCTGGACTGTGTATGCCCGCGGACACCGAGCTAGATCGGTTATCGATCTTCGAGTCTAGCGCTGCTGACGTTTTCCAGCACTCGCCTTTGGGTGACATGCTAAAATCTTTAAAGAATTTGTCCTTGGAGAAGGACTCACAGCCGAACTACGTCCGGTTCGAGCTAGAGACGGATGACGAAGAATTTTGCTTCCCACGCGCCACCCACTTCATAGCCACCGTCGATGACTTAACCGACGTGCTTGACTATGGCTCCGAAGACATCGACGGTATGGACGACGATGCCGATAAGGAGCAAGGCCAAGACCCGCCATTCACCGGGCGTTGGACGGCTACCTCTTCGTACGACATGTACATGGTTGATACCCAAAGGATCTGGCGACGACAAAGAAGAGCCAGATGCGAATAAAACCTCTGAGACGCAGTCCAAGCGTCGACGCCCCAAACGCCGTCCTAAGCCTCGTCGCTCAAAGGACGGCAACACCGACACGGAGGTAATAGTACTCCAGGCGACGCCGAAAACAATGAAGACCCTGTCGGAGCTCCATCCGATTAGGAGGAACACGGCAATAGGCAAGACAACCCTGATGAACGGGCCATAGAATATGACTCGGAGGACGATAGTTACCGCCCACCCTCCGAGGAGGAGACAAGCCTCGGCAACGAAGACTTCATCGTGCCTGAGGATCCTCTGGAGCAGGAGCGCTTTAAGCTTCAGCTCATAGCCACTGCAAGGAGCCTGAAAAAGAAACAGCAGCAGCTTCAAGCTGAACAAGATCTGCTCGTCGACAGATGGACTGACGTCCTGGCAGCCGAAGAATACGGCCTCAGGTGCCCAGCCAAGAGCTACCCGAAACGCAGACTGCTACCTCAATTCGATGAGGAAGCACCGGAGCACACATCTCCCTTGTGTAATGCGGAATGACCACCATGTGGTCCAGATAGGGCGGCCGACCGGCCACCCCGCGGTCGGGATAAAGCGGCAACTCAGGCCAAACAGTAGCCTGCCCCACCGCCTCGTAAAAATAGAGACAGAAGAGTTCGGGGTCACATGTACGACCTCCGGCAGATCCTGGACAATTGAGTAGGACATACAAGATCGATCTACGGATCGCAAGGGCGTGCTTCGAGGCACGACGACGGCTACCTATTCGGACATGATAAACCTAACCATCCCCGGGCCGAACACCGCAGACGGACTCCATCAGAGCTATGCCACGACGCGGCCCGATATAGAGGCGCCACACACCCTCTCTGCTTCATAGATGAAGTACTGGATCACGAATTCCCCGAGGGGTACAAGCCTGTCAACATTGAATCATACGACGGCACAACCGATCCCGCAGTATGGATCGAGGATTTCATTCTCCATATCCATATGGCTCGAGGAGATGACCTCCACGCCATCAAATACCTCCCATTAAAGCTCAAAGGGCCAGCTCGTCACTGGTTAAATAGCCTGCCTGAGAATTCCATCGGCAGATGGGAAGACTTGGAAGAGGCTTTCCTTGATAACTTCCAAGGAACTTATGTTCGGCCACCGGATGCCGATGACTTAAGCCACATAGTTCAACAACCTGGAGAATCAGCCAGAAAATTCTGGACTAGGTTCCTAACCAAAAAGAACCAGGTCGTTGACTGTCCGGATGCCGAGGCCCTAGCAGCCTTCAAACACAGCATCCGTGACGAATGGCTAGCACGCCACCTCGGCCAAGAAAAGCCCAAGTCTATGGCAGCCCTCACGGCACTCATGACCCGCTTCTGTGCAGGTGAGGATACCTGGCTGGCTCGTAGTAAAAACACTGCTAGCAAGGCAGGCCCCATTGAGGCCAAGAACAGCACCGGAAAGCTCCGGCGCAATAGACACAAACGCCGAAGCAATGGCGACAACACCGATGACACCGCAGTCAGCGTCGGATTTAGTGGCTCCATGTCCGGCCAACGGAAGAAGCCCTACAAAAGAAACAACGAAGGACCTTCCAGCCTGGACCGCATACTCGACCGTCCGTGCCAAATTCACGGCACCCCGGATAAGTAAGCCAATCATACCAACAGGGATTGTTGGATCTTCAAGCAGGCCGACAAGTTAAATGTCAAAAACAAAGAAAAGGGATCACAAAGTGAGGACGAGGACGAAGAGCCCCGACAGCCGAACACTGGGGGGCAGAAGAAATTTCCCCCTCAAGTCAAAATGATGAACATGATATACGCTACGCACATCCCCAAAAGGGAGCGTAAGCGAGCACTTAGGGACGTCTACGCGGTAGAGCCAGTCGCCCCAAAATTCAATCCGTGGTCATCATTCCCGATCACCTTCGATCGTCGGGATCACCCGACTAGTATCTGCCATGGCGGTTCAGCCGCACTAGTCCTCGACCCAATTATTGGCGGGTTTCACCTAACACGAGTCCTGATGGACGGTGGTAGCAGCCTCAACCTGCTTTATCAGGACACAGTGCGGAAGATGGGCATTAACCCCTCGCGAATCAAACCAACAAAGACTACCTTTAAAGGAGTCATACCATGCGTAGAGGCCCGCTGTACAGGCTCAATCACGCTGGAGGTGGTCTTTGGTTCTCCGGACAACTTCCGAAGTGAAGAGTTAATCTTCGATATCGTCCCCTTCCGCAGCGGCTATCACGCACTGCTCGAATGAACCACGTTTGCCAGATTCAACACAGTGCCACACTATGCTTATCTCATGCTCAAGATGCCCGGTTCACGCGGCGTCATAACAGTCAATGGCAATACGGAACGCTCCCTCCGAACAAAGGAGCACACCGCCGCCCTAGCAGCAGAAGTACAGCGCGGCCTTCTCAAGCAGCACCATAGTACGGCTGTCGATCCCTCGGACATCACTAAGAGGTTCCGGACTTCACTGCAATAGGACGGCACGGCTCGTCAAGAGCTCGACTAGCAATTCGGCCTCCGTCCCAGTTCCAATGAGGTAGTGGCATTCGTACCACGCGTACACAATTACGCACTCAAAATTCCATGGACATCGACGGAGGCACAAGATAACTTGGGGTCTACAGTTCGGCCAGACAGATCCCGGACACACGTACTTTTACTTTTTTCTTGTTTCAGGTTCCTTTTTCCACGGGCCTGATCGCGAGTCCTTTAGAAGGATTGGCATACAACGGAGGCAAGCAGCACAGGTGTGTAGGGTAACCTCTATACGTTCTTCTTGACGGTATTCATACTTATTTCTCAGGACCCGCACGCTGCGCCCTACTGATTCCGGCATGTCAAATAGCCCGGATACTGCTCGCACCATCTGTACAAGATACGCCTTGACGTATCCATCCGGTTATAATAAAAATGGTTCGTGGCCCAGTTTCTGTGGTTTTCGCTTCTTACTTCGTTTTATTTTGATCTGCTTATTTGCTGCATCGATACTCTTCTGTACGTTTCATATTCGCCATGGGCTACTTGTCACCCCACAATATGGCAGCAAAGTCCGAACACTTCTTATATATAAGTTCGGCACCCCGAATTTAGCATTATATGCATTGGCTCCGAATCATGTCTTTGGTCAATAGTTGGGTTGCCCGGCTCCTGTGCTTGCTACCCTACGTTCCGCTCTATCGGCTAGGGTAGTAAAGGGAGAACTACTGCGATTGTGCCCTCGCCTTGACCGGATGAGCACCTCAGTAGAGAAAGCCGAAAACTGACTGTCATGATACGGTGAGAGCCGGTCAGCTGTTCGACGGTTACAAAATCGTTGGAGATTTCTTCCGCGTCATGCGAAGGATCGGCACTTCCCGATCAGATGCTGACAGCACCCTGGCTTGGACCAGGGGCTGCGCACTTGCTTAATTATAAAACTCCTATGGCTAAGTGAGGGTGTTTAATTCGTTGCGCTAAACAACTCCTCCAAAGGACCATATAATTGGATCAAGATTGTTTAGAATCCATCCCGAACACTTTCGTACTACCTATGCGAGGGCAGAAGCCGATGACTGGCCAACCCTCAGATTACAAATAACATGGCCGCACAGGAGGAAACAATTCAAAGCATAATAAAATTATTTTACAAAAACCGGCTTTGTTCCCATCATACAAGGCAAGGGCAACATGAATACATTTATTCAAATACAAGGTCCTGCGAATATTGCGCTGCCACAAGTTGAGACCCCTCTACGACATCCGCGAAATATCACTCGGGTGTGCGGTGCTCCTTGCCTTCCGGCGGCCCGCTGGCAACTTCAACAGCGTTCATCTTCGCCCACCACATCTTGCAGCGAGCGAAGGCCATACGGGCACCTTCAATACAGGCGGAGCGCTTGATGACGTCCAGCTGAGGACAGGCGTTCACCATCCGCCTCACGAGTCCGAAGTAGCTGCCAAGCATGGCTTCGGCTGGCCATAGCCAGATTGTCAAATCCCTCATGGCTAATTCGGCCACCCTGTGCAGCTCCACCAGCTGTTTCAGCTGATCGGTGAAGGACACGGGAGGCTCTGACACCGCATATTGCAACCAAAAGAGCTTCTCCGTGGAACCCCCTCCTTCGGCTCGATAGAACTCCACGGCATCCGATACACTGCGCGGTAGATCAGCAAAAGCCCCTGGGGAACTCCGAACCCGGGTTAGTAAAAGGTACTGCTTCTCCGCATAGTTGCTTTGCCTCTTAAAAGCCTTACCCGTCGTGATCTTCTTGGCCTCCTGGATCTCCTGGAGGGCGGCCTGGGCCTCATTCCGTGCGGTCTCCGCGCTCTGACGAGCCTTGGAGAGCTCGGCCCCATGAGTTGGTGCATCATTCTCCAAGGTCTCACATTTGTTAACCGCATCTTGGAGCTCCTGCTGGACTTCTTTGACCCGGGCCTTTAGCTTCTTACGGGCGGCTTGCTGCTGGATAGCCTTCTCCTCGGCCTTGCCCAGGGCCTTCCTCAGGGCCTCGACCTTGGTCGCGGCTTCTGCACGTACCACAATACCACTGTCAATATACAGCGCTTATTCTTTCCCGAACATATAGCAGGTCGTTCCTCACCTTGCTTCTCCTAGAGATGAATTCTAACCTCGCCGAGCTCGTTCTCGGTCCGCTCCAGCCTCCGCTTCAGTTCGGAGACCTCGGCAGCATGCGAGGTCGCGGCCAACAGGGACGCCTGCTTATCAATACATATTCAGTCAGCCTCTTATAATTAAGGATGGATCCCCTGTCCGGTTCTTCTCGCCAAACACCGGACAGCGTCTCAGGGGCTACGGACTACACGGGGTTTTCTCTTTCTTACCTCGAAACCTGTTAATAGGCTGCTGCAGGCTTCATTAAGTCCGGTCTTGGCGGACTGAACCTTCTCGGTCACCGCACCCATAAGGACACGGTGCTCGTCCACAACGGAGGCGCTTAGTAGCGCCCCCATCAGATCATCTGACGCTCCTGGATAGACAGGAGCCACCGGTGGAGGCGGTGCACCCCCCTCCTTCAAAGGGGGCTGCTCGCCCGACTCTGGAGCCATATGGGTCTCCGGAATCGTATTCGGCTAAGGGTCGAACTGGATACGGCCCTCCTCGCCAGTCTTCATGGGGATTGGTTCCCCCATGTGTCCGGCAGCGGAGGTCTCGCCTTGTGGCGCCTCCCGGACAACGTCCTGGGCTCCTCCCTTCGATGCAGTCCTCCGGGACAGCACTTCGGTGTCGTCCCTGGCCCCGGGGGAGTAAGCAGCCGGTGGCGACATGCTCGCCATCTCCGATGGAGCCAACGAACCTCCAGATGAGGATCGCTGGATAAGGTCACGGGCCAGACTGCAATGGTGTAGTTAACCATGTTAAAATAATAAAGAGAAAGGGCTGGATGTGCGCATTAATAAGCTGTGTCACTTACGATGCGGCCTGGGGCTTAGTGCGGGGGCGTCATTCCGGACTACTGTCAACATCCCACGTGGTATTGACCACTGGGGCGCCCTTCCCCTTTTTGGGCGCTTTCGCCTCCGGATGTGCCGAGACCGCCCTCTTCTTCTTCTCCTCTTCCTCGTCATTGTCCTCAGGGACAGAGGAATGGGCCTCATCGTCTTCAGACGTCGCGCCCGAAGTGCCCTTGCGACGGGGGCCACTCTTCGCCCCCTTGGCCTTTTTCTTGGCCTTCTTCTCCGGCACCTTATAATGCGCCGGCACCAGCATCTCCGCTAGGCGTGGGATGACCGGTTCTTCGGGCAGCGGAGCCGGACACTGGATCCGCTTCGCCCTCTTCATCCAGTCCTGAGGGAGCAATAATAAAATCTCAGACATCATCCTCGAAACATTTAAGTTGGGGATACGTCAAAAGTAACATACCTCGCTGGAGGGGTGTTTATAGTCGTGACCACGGTCTGAATCCGTGGCCGGCGGTTTCTTGTTGCCCTTAAAGAGCAACTTCCAGGCATCTTCGTGGGTGGTCTCGAAGAGCCTCACCAGTAGCCCCGGGCATTCGGTCTTTTCGGTTCGGTCTTTTCGGTCTTCCAATAATTCGGTCTTCCAGAATTGAAGACCGAAATAATTTCGGTCTTTTCGGTTCTTCACTATTCGGTCTTCGGTCTTTACAATTCGGTCTTCGGTCCCGACCAAATAGACCAAATTAATTTGCTAGAACTCATATTCATGTTACTTCCAGACTTCCAGTACCAATACATGTTTATATTTGAGAGCAGAAAGTACCAATACATGTTTATATGCAACAGCAAGTAGCAAAGTACCAGTACATGTTTACATTTGAGAGCAAGTAACAAGATTCATATGACACAAAGTAAGAACATTCATGATTCATGGTCCAGCAACAAGATTCATGCATGCATAATCATTTCTATTTGAAAGAAAGTAAGAAGATTCGTCTCCTGCTTCTGCAGCTGCTGCTTCTGCATCTGCCTTTGCCTCTACACTCATAAATGCATCTTGATTCTCATTCAGTTTGTCATCATGTTCAGAAAACATCTAAAAAAAGAGGACATTGGTCTGTCAAACAACATTGACCTGATCAAATCACAACATAAATGTACACCATGTATATATCTAGTTTCAGGAAACAAACACAAATGCATTACTGTGTATGCAGTACTAAAGTATTGAAGCTGCTAACATTTGACACAAAACAAGCACAAATACAGTGTTCTATTTGTTGTCCCCAAGTGCTAACATTTGACACAAAGCAAGGGCATGTATATTATAAGTGAACATTAAACAGCTTTAAGCCCTTATCGTTTAAAAGAAGCTTTAACTTATCGCCCGCACAGAAGAAACTGCCTCGGGCAACGGTTCCCCACAAGGGGGCATTTGAAGTATGCTAATGCACTCCCACTGTCAGATTTCAACTTCTTAGCTGGCACAGTGGCGTCGGGATCAAAACAAGAACCTTTTGTGGTGCTATAAGAGATACCTAATATGCAAATGTTCCTGCACTATAAATATTAGTCACTGGAACTGCAGAAAATCTAACATTACGTGATTTCAGAACATTATCACTTTGCTGGTGACATCATGTGTGCTGGCGTTGGTGATTGTGGAACCAATGAGGTGAAGGACTGTCCAGTTTTGTCAATCTTGTCAGGAACAACAACATGTAGATCAAAAGCGTATTGCCTACAAAACACATTCTGCAGGAGTGCTTATTTTCGTAGGAATCACAGGTTTACAGAGAGGTGGGGTAGCTCACCTTCAGCTGCGATGTTGAGAACCAAAAGTGGGCAGGTCGTCGGGAGGTGGAGCACCGGCAGCGGACGGCCGCGTCGTAGGCGGTGGAGCGACCGACGGGAGGTTGGGGTTGGCGGCGGCGCAGGGCGACAGTCTTCACGGTCAGGGGCTCAGGGCCGCCGCTCGAGGTGCCCGTCTTCACCTGCCAGGCCTGCCGCTCGGGCGCCGGTCTTCACCGGCTAGGGCCGCCGCTCGGGCGCCGATCTTCATTCAGGGGGGCGCAGCGCGCATCGAGGCAAGCAGCAGGCGGCGGCTAGGGTTAGCAGTGGGAGAACGAGAGATTGGCTGCTGGTGGTTTCTATGAATCGGGATGTGAGGATGCGAGGTCGTGTACTCTACTCTGTAGTTTTTTTTTGAGGGGGCTCTACTCTGTAGTTGGGTCTAGTGCGTGACCATTGGGCTGGCCGGACGAGCCTTAGGATGGGCTTTTATTAATCGGTCTATACGGGCTATTCGGTCCTAAACATAGCATGACCGATCAGACCGAAACTAGTTCGGTCTTCTATTTGCACAGACCGTTTTTTATTCGGTCTTTTCTAATTCGGTCTTTTCGGGTTCGGTCTCGGTCTTTCCGGTTTCGGTCTTCGGTCTTCGGTTTTTATGCCCGGGGTGACTCACCAGGGTCCGATGCTTCTTCGGGTTGAAATCCCACAGAGGTCGTCCTCTGCACTGGCATGGAAGAATACTGCGAACTAGCATCACCTGGATCACATCGACGAGCTTGACGTTCTTGGCTATCATGCTCTGGACACGCGTCTGCAACGCTATCAGCTCATCAGACGAACACCGGTCTGGACTCTTCTCGACCCAAGAGGTGAGCCGCATGGGAGCACTGGAGCGGAATTCGGCAGCCGCGGCCCAGGTGGTGCCGCGGGGTTCCGTGATGTAGAAGCATTGCCTCTGCCACTCCTTCACTGTCTCCACAAAAATACCTTTCGGCCAGGAGACGTTGGGCAGATTGCTCACCATGGCTCCTCCGCACTCCGCGTGCTGGCCGTCCACCACCTTCGGCTTCACGTTGAAGACTTTGAGCCACAGCCCGAAGTGGGGTTGGATGCGGAGGAAGGCCTCGCACACGACGATAAACGCCGAGATGTTGAGGAAGGAATTCAGGGACAGATCATGGAAGTCTACCCCGTAATAATACATCAGCCCGCGGACGAAGGGGTGGATTGGAAACCCTAGCCCGCGGAAGAAATGGGGGACGAATACTACCCTCTCTGTGGGCTCCGGCGTGGGGACGACTTGTCCGTCGGCCGCCGGACGGTGGGCGATCTCCTTCGCCAAATATTCGGCCGCCCGAAGCTTAGTAATGTCCTCCTCCTTGACGGAGGAGACCATCCACTTGCCCTGACCGCCGGATCCGAACATGGTTGCTTGAGTGGAAAGGAGATGAGAACTTGGGCGCTGGAGCTTGAGATCGGAAAGGCAGAGACGGAGAGAGAGTGTGAGAAGAGGAAGAGGGAATCCTTATCCCCTTATAAAGGCAGCAAATATTAAGCGCCTCCTCACTCGCCTTAGGATTCGCCTGTTCCCAAGGGTTGTATAAACGGCACGGTTGGGTTACCCATGCCCGCATTGATGAGAATCCCGCAATAAGGGGACACGATCTCTGCTTCGACAGGACATGCCAATAGCAACCGCGTCTCGAAACATGCGATGGCAGATGAAAAATGGTTCAAAATTATGACCGGACAAACGCGATGTCGTGTTGTAGAGAAGCTGTCAACAGATTAGATTCGTGCAAATATTATATTCTCTCTGCGGTTGTGTATGGTGTATAACAGGTCCGGATACAATCATCACGTGCGAAGACTATCTTGGAGTTCTGAAAAAGGGGAACCCGCCTTGCAATGCCGGAGACAATCTGCCCACCAGATTCCTCGTCATTGAAGCCAGGTTCAGGGGCTACTGAGGAAGTCCTGGACTAAGGGGTCCTTGGGCGTCCGGCCTGTTATTCATTGGGCCGGACTGATGGGCTGTGACGATAAGAAGGCCGAAGACTATACCCGTGTCTGGATTGGATATTCCTTGGCGTGGAAGGCAAGCTAGGCGACCTACCATGAAGATTCCTTCTTATGTAACTGACCCCATGTAACCCTAGATCTCTCCGGTGTCTATATAAACCGGAGAGCATAGTCCGGATAGGGGACATTCATTACCATATTCACATAGGCTAGACTTCTAGGGTTTAGCCATTACGATCTCGTGGTAGATCAACTCTTGTAACACTCATATTCATCAAGATCAATCAAGCAGGAAGTAGGGTATTACCTCCATAGAGAGGGCCCGAACCTGGGTAAACATCGTGTCCCCCGTCTCCTGTTACCATCGATCCTAGACGCACAGTTCAGGACCCCCTACCCAAGATCCGCCGGTTTTGACACCGACAGCGCCCCCACAGAAGAATTCACGAAAACTACAAGAATCAGAAACAAGCGGTCAAGGAACATACCCAAACGGCGGCTCGCGACGCCAGGAACGTCTTCGTATAGTTCTGGAGGGCGGTGCCTTGGGCCTAAAGCAGAGACTGGACTTCATGCGCAACCTTGTTCAGGACGGTCGTCCTGCCCCAGACGTCCACTCTCGCGGACCGGCGCTGGTGGCCTCCGCCTCTGGGGCTGACGAGCTTGAGGCTCCGATCTCCTAAGGCCGTGGTGCCGAGGTCGCCTTCGCCACACGCCGGCGCGTTGGAGTGCGGCAACAGGGGTCGCCCCCACCACCTGCTCGCCGCCACCTTGTGGCGTTGGCGGCACGACATGCCGACTGCCCTAGGCCTCGGCAGTCGGCGCCTGCTGAGGCACCTCCATCCTCAAGGTGGTGGTGTCATCCCCTTCCCACTCCATGACCGGCTGCTCATTACTGGCTCTTCCAATCGGCGCCGGGATCTCTGGTGCCGGCGGCGCGAAGCGTAGGGGGTGATGAGCTGCGGAACCTCGCCACATGCGGCTCCCTCCACTTGTGCCTTGACGGCCGCGTCCACCTGGGCCTTGGCCGCGGCGTCGGCTTAGGCCATGGCCGCCGCGTCCGCCCCTTCCTGCGCCACCTTGGCCGCCTCCCTCTACCACTCCACCTCCTCCTGCTCCTCGCGCGCCTCCCGCGCGTTCTTCTCCGTCACCTCCCGGAGGTCGGCGAGCGGGTCTATGCAGCGGGTATTGGCGGAGCCCTCCATCCCCCCGATGATGGAGGTGGAGGCCGACTGCTCAAGGGAGAGTGGAACTCTGTTCAAGCAAGACAAGACGAACTTAGGAGGAGTTTGCAAAAAAGACAAAGGAAACACAAGAAAAGACGAGATCTTACGCGGACACCGTCGGCGGCTGCTTCGGGGCCCTCTGGAACCAGGTTGCCTTCGCGGCGGCTTCCTCCTGCCAGGTCGCTGTGGCCGAGCCCTTGGGTTTCTTCGGCCAGCCGCCTTGCAGCTGTGAGCCGGCTCGACGCTTCGGCGCGCCGCCTGGCGCAGTCAGCGCCACTGGGGAACTCTCTCCCGCCCTGTTTGGCGACCGGCGGGCGGTGCGGCACGTGCTCCTCCTGGTCATCGTCTGGCCAACCATCGAGGCCGCCTCCTCCTCCAGAGCCGCCTGCTTTGTCGCCACCGCCTGTGGCATCGTCTTCCAGTAAGGCGGCCACTCCCAAGTCGGGGTCCTCCACGTCGCTCATGGCTCGGTCCAGCAGGTACTCCTGGCCCTGCTCCAGGGCGTCGGCTGACGGCTGGGTCATGAGGAGCTGCATCATGACCAATTGATCAGGCGGCAAAGCAGAACCCGACAGACAAGAAAGGAAACGGAATGGAGAGCTTACCGCAGGCGGCGGGTGTGTGTGGGAATACGTCCGCTTGCCGAACTGCCACTCCGATTTTGAGAGTTTGCAGTTCACAATCTCGTTCACCAGGCGGGCCACCTCCATGGTCGGCATCTCCCTGGTGCTCATCCGGCATGGGTCTCGGTGCCCGCTCATCCGGCTGATCAGATGAGGCCGGCCTTGAAGAGGGAGAACCTGGCGATCCACAAAGGCGGTCAACAACTCTGAGGCCTTGAGGCCCTCCGAGTCCGTCATCACCTTGAGCCGGGCGACGGCTGCGGCGGAGGCGGCCGACAGCATCTTGGGCTTGAAGGTCCAGTTGGTGCGCAGCTCGGCCGGCGTCCGGCTTCATAAGCCGGTAGGTTGACGAAGTCGATCGCTCGGTTGACGTTCTTGACGTAGAAGTACAATTTTTGCCACAGCTTGACCGACTGTGTCAAGCTGATGGGCGGGAATCGGTTCCCAGCACCCGGGCGCTGCACCGCGATGAAAGCTCCGCATTGAGCCGCCTCGTCCTTGGCGGAGGTACCGAGTTTGGTGTAGAAGAATTCTCCCCAGAGCTCGAGGGTGGGGAGAACTCCGAGGTAGCCTTCACAGAGCGTGACGAAGGCCGACAGCAGCAGCACCGTGTTCGGTGTGAGGTGGTGTGGCTGAAGGTGGTAAAATTGAAGAAAAGAGCGGAGGAAGCCGCTCGCCGGCAGGCCGAAGCCACGGAGGAAGTGCGACCGAAAGATGACGCGTTCGCCTTCCTCCGGCGCCGGCGAAAGCTCCATCGCGGGCGGAACGCACGCCCGCGCATAGCCCTCGCCGGGCAGCCACCGCGTGTTGCGAAGGAAGGTGATGTGGTCCTCGATGACGTTCGAGTTCGTCCCAGTCACCGGCCCGCCCGCGCGCCATGGAAGCTCGAGGTCGCTGGAGGCGCAGCATGACGATTAGTGCGCGAACCCGCGACGAAGCAACGGCGTGGCGGAAAGGACGGGCTCGGTGACGACAGACTGCGGCAGCCCTTCGGCACGGCGCGGGAGTGCGGCGGCAGCGGAGAAGAAGAAGAGGAAGAAGATGGCGAGGGGAGAGGAGGGTGCGCGTGCTAGTGCCCTTCCCCTTCTCCCCCCTACTTATAGCCCCTGGCTACGAAGCCGAGGGGGCGGGGCGTGGGGATCGTGGGATTAACTGTGCCCACGACCCCACGACTCAGCGTTTACCGCGCGGTAATGGCGCAAAGTTATTTGTGCTGCGGAATCCCAACCGTTCGCCTCGGCCGCAGCGGATCCGCGCGCGTGCCGAGCCCCGGTAGTGGTGGGCCCTGGCCTGCAGCGATGTCCCTTCGCGCGCGTGGGCGGGCAGGCGGCCTGGCCGGCTGGCGCCACGTGGCGCGCAGATAGCAGGCGGTGAGCCTGGTGCCTGGCTGGCACGCCACCCAACTCGCGCCGCGATGTTTCAAAAACAACCAGGCGGCCTGCCTGGTCGCGTCCGACTACTAGCAGTCGGCACTTCGAAAGATGAATGAAGCAAGCCATCAGATCATTCTGAGTAGGAAGCTGCCGAGGCTCCTTGCCTTTCCAGCCACGGCACCACACCAGCTGCCGGGACTACTGTCGAAGTAAATGACCACTGGTAGCCTCATCAACCTCCCATGGTATTTCAAGACATCGGGGCCGGCTGTGCCCCTCAAGAATCAAAGACCAAAGCGCCGCCTTCTTGCGGCCGGCTGGTCCAAGTGGCCGGCTACCAGAAGAAGGCAAGGCCCTGAAGACGGCCTCGAGGTGGGCCGGCTCCTAGCAGGCGGTCCCAAGCGCCCTCAAAGTTTGCACCACATTATGACGATGATACGGGGCGTGGCTCCAGTGCTGCCTGCCACCCCCGAATCCAGGGCGGAGCGTGGCTACAGGCGGCGTACTGGGCGGACATCCCTCGCCCAGCGCGGCACTATTGCCACGCATCCCATGACATCATCCATGGTAGGGAGGGCCATGCTCCCACTACGAGCTGTCGATACGGCCCACCCATGGCGGGCCCTTCCTATCAGTGAGAAGCCAGAAGGCGGCGAGCTCGGACCAGCCGGCACGAGGAGAGGCCGACTCCCAGCATGCGGCCCTCTCCCTCCCTCAAAGTCCGTGCCGCATTAATCAGAAGATATGGGGAGTGGCTACAGTGGTCGCCCGCCAGGCGGCGGTACTATAGCCATGCCTCCCCGACAAAGCACACATCATCAGTGGCATTGCCACAGTACTAAGCAGCGGGCAGGACCCGCCAGCAGTGGGCACGGCCTGTCGGCTAAGTACGAGACAACCAGCAGGGCCCACCAGCCAGCGGGCCCCAGCGGCCGGTGGAGAAGCCGGCGCCCACAGACACTGACAGCCGGGTCCTACACCCGGCCAGTTTACCTTTGTACCCCTGGGGGGTAGGCCTATATAAACCCCCCAGGGCATCCATGCAAAGGGGTTGAGACCTTAGTCCATCCACCCACACACATAGAGAGAGGAAGTTAGGGCTAGCCTTGTTCTTCTTCCCCCTCCAGAGAAATAGCTCCAGGAGCAAGCTTGTAGCCACCTTTGTTTCTTGAGTGATCATGCGGAGGCCCCGCAGAGCAGGACTAGGGGTGTTATCTCCTAGGAGAGCCCTGAACCTGGGTAAGATTCGCCGGCGGGCATATTTGCGCCTTATCCCGTTTCCTGGCACCGGCGACGTATTATTAGCCCCCTCCTTGATAAGCCATCCTTTGGCATATGTCGCACGACTCCCCCGACAGTCCTATTCATCCACCGGCTCGATCGATCGGGGTACTGTTCATCCAGCGGCAACGGCCTCTACTACCACGGGGTCCTGTTCATCCAACCCCCCACCAGGAACTGTTCATCCAGACCAACCCCCCCCCCCAACAACACTCACTGTTCATCTAGAGGCAGCATCGATCGGCTTCAGTTAGCAGCGGTAGCGAAGGAATCACTCGGGTTCAGTTAACAGTAAGGGATCGATCGATCGCTCGGGTTCAGTAACGCGTAGCCTGCAGTGCAATCACTCGGGTTCAGTTAGAGCCCAACGCCTCGCTCGAGTTCAGTTAGAGCGCAACGCCTCACACACACGTGCATACGTATGAGAGAAATGCGCATCGCTTGGCCCCTGACCACCCACCGTAACCGGGAAGTCCCCAATATTTTCCTCGCCCTCGCTTCTACCACGGTTTTTTCCATCATGGATGGCCCAAAGAATGTCATGCAGCTGCGTCTCTGGCCCGCCTAGGACGAAAAGCCCATTTTCTTTCATGATATTTTGTCATAGAAGTAGGAGTCCACCACATCTATGATGATACCGGGTTTTGTCACAATTATCGTCATAGAAGTGTCATAAGCATGACAGGAAAAAAATCGTTCGGCCCAAAATGTCATGGATGTGTCTTTTTTTTATAGTGACAAGACACGGCTTGGTTTTTGCTGCTTCGCGCGATCCATCGATACAAACCCGGACTAAAAAAGGCGAGGGCGGGTCTTTTCCCGCGCGGCAGGCAGGAGAGTTTGGCATAGTTTCTTCGAGGCAGGAAGGGAAACAAGCAAATAAAGGTTGAGCAACTTATTTTTGGGAAAATCTGATTTTATGGAGTACGTACCCACCAATGCATGTAAAAGTTCATGGAAATTTAGTGGTCATGCATGCATTCGTTCTAATTAATGCCCCGGTAAACATAACTTCTTGAGAGAAACGAGCGTACTAATTACTTGTGCAAACTACGAAATTAATTCCACCACTCACCGTCTACCTTGGTTGGAGAGATTTTGAAATTGAGCCATAAACCGGAAGGAGGGAGTAGTAACATAGCCTAGGGTTGCTTGCTAAACCAGGGACTCCAAGGAAATTGCTGTAGTACTACTCCTATGTACCACTGTACTACTCCTACTACTAAAAGACATATTTCAAACAATATGATAATCTCTCTAACCAAGGTAGGGACGAGGAGTAAACGGAGGGAGTAGTAAAATTTTCCCCTCGTCCTGCGACCCACCGCGCGCGTGGGCTAGGGAGCGGACGTAAGGCGTAGTAAGCAAGCTTCACCTCGTCCTACGAGCCACCGCACACGTGGGCGGGGGAGACGGCGTACTAAGCAAGCTCCTGCGAGTTGACGGGACACATCAACAGTAATACATACAAAGCATCTCCAGTGTATAGAGCCTTGCCTCTAAGGTAGGCCCCACATGGTTTGCCTCTTATTAAATGAAAAAACTAAGCATGTTGCTACCTCTTGAGCATGCGTTGGTTTTCCCTTGAAGAGGAAAGGGTGATGCAGCAAAGTAGCGTAACTATTTCCCTCAGTTTTTAAGAACCAAGGTATCAATCCAGTAGGAGATTACACGCAAGTCACCGAGTACCTGCACAAAAAATCAAGAACCTTGCAACCAACGTGATAAACGGGTTGTCAGTCCCTTCACGGTCACTCGCAAAAGTGAGATCTAATAAAGATAGTAAGATAAATATTTTTGGTATTTTTGTTGTATAGATTGGAAAGTAAAGATTACAAAATAAACGGCAACAGAAATTGGTAAGTTGATGGAAAACTAATATGATGTAAAATAGACCTCGGGGCCATAGGTTTCACTAGTGGCTTCTCTCAAGATAGCATATATTACGGTGGGTGAACAAATTACTGCCGAGCAATTGATAGAAAAGCGCATAGTTATGAGAATATCTAGGCATGATCATGAATATAGGCATCACGTCCGTGTCAAGTAGACCGAAACGATTCTGCATCTACTACTATTACTCCACACATCGACCGCTATCCAGCATGCATCTAGAGTATTATGTTCATAAGAACAGAGTAACGCATTAAGCAAGATGACATGATGTAGAGGGATAAACTCAAGCAATATGATATAAACCCCATCTTTTTATCCTCGATGGCAACAATACAATACGCACCTTGCTGCCCCTACTGTCACTGGGAAAGGACTTCGTAAGATTGAACACAAAGCTAAGCACTTCTCCCATTGCAAGAAAGATCAATCTAGTAGGCCAAACTAAACTGATAGTTCGAAGAGACTTGCAAAGACATCAAATCATGCATATAAGAATTCAGAGAAGAACCAAATAGTATTCATAGATAACCTTGATCATAAATCCACAATTCATCGGATCTTGGCAAACACACCGCAAAAAGTACTACATCGAATAGATCTCCAAGAACATCGAGGAGAACTTTGTATTGAGAACCATAGAGAGAGGAGAAGCCATCTAGCTAATAACTATGCACCCGAAGGTCTGTGGTACACTACTCACGCTTCATCGGAGAGGCTATGGTGTTGATGTAGAAGCCCTCCGTGATTGATTCCCCCTCCGGCAGATTGCCAGAAAAGGCCCCAAGATGGGGTCTCATGGGTACGGAAGGTTGCTACGGTGGAAAAGTGGTTTCGTGGCTCCCCCTAGTGTTTTTTAGGGTATAAGAGTATATATAGGCGAAAGAAGTACGTCGCTGGAGCTCCATGGGGCCCATGAGAGTGGGGGGCGTGCCTACCCCCCTGGGCGCGCCCTCCTGCCTCGTGGCCGCCTCGCGGAGTTCTAGAATTCAACTCCAAGTCTTCTGGATTGCGTTTGTTCCAAGAAATATCATCGCAAAGGTTTCATTCCGTTTGGTATTCCTTTTCTGCGAAACGCTGAAATAGGCAAAAAAAAACAGAAACTGGCACTGGGCCTTCGGTTAATAGGTTAGTCCCAAAAATAATATAAAAGAACATATTAAAGCTCATTAAACATCCAAAGCGGATAATATAATAGCATGGAACAATAAAAAATTATAGATACGTTGGAGACGTATCAAGCATCCCCAAGCTTAATTCCTGCTCCTGCTCGAGTAGGTAAATGATAAAAACAAATTTTTTGATGTGGAATGCTACCTAACATAATTTTCAATGTAATTCTCTTTATTGTGGCATGAATGTTCAGATCCATAAGATTCAAAATAAAAGTTTAATATTGACATAAAAACAATAATACTTCAAGCATACTAATAAAGCAATCATGTCTTCTCAAAATAACATGGCCAAAGAAAGTTATCCCTACAAAATCATATAGTCTGGCTATGCTCTATCTTCATCACACAAAGTATTTAATAATGCACAACCCCGATGACAAGCCAAGCAATTGTTTCATACTTTTGATGTTCTCAAACTTTTTCAACTTTCACGCAATACATGAGCATGAGCCATGGACATAGCACTATAGGTGGAATAGAATGGTGGTTGTGGAGAAGAAAAAAAAGAGAAGATAGTCTCACATCAACTAGGCGTATCAACGGGCTATGGAGATGTCCATCAATAGATATACACTACTAGAAAAATGCTTATAGATAGAAGTTTACCAGTAGCGTTTGTTTATGACCCGACACTACTAGTAATTAGTAGTAGCGTTGGGTAGAAAGAGTGCTACTGGTATACATTAGCAGTAGCGCTGGTTTACTTGGACCATGCTACTGCTAAGTGTGCCACACCATATCCCCACAGATAGGATATAGTAGTAACACGGGTTGTAAAACCTACGCTGCAACTAGATGAATAGTACAGCGCAGGCGAGGCACCTGCGCTACTACTGACTACTAGCTAAATGCCCGTGCGTTGCTACGGGCTTTTTAAAATTTACATACAAATGCATTATTTTGAAAGAACTATAATGATGTTGGTATCCATAGAGCTAAAACAAAGAAATACATCATTCTAGATCTCTCCAATATTTTTTTTTGCGGGGATAGGAAAACCGAATCTTAGCAGCACAAATATAATACATGCTTCCCTGTTAGAGGTATAAATATGTATAATTCTTAATTGACGTGTTTTTTAAATGATCTTCTAGCTCATAACACCGTAATTCCAGTGATTGTGCCACATACTTTTTGGAATTTATTCACCCTACAATATTATTTTAGGGGGTGAATTTATTCACCCTACAATATTTTGTAGGGGGGCAAACTGAAAAGTGAAGCATGCGTCTTATGACAGAAATTGTAAAGTGAATGAGAGTAATGATCAACCTTTTCAAGAAGTCCTCTACTGATCTACACCTACAAAAGTTATGATTTCATCAACATAAAAATATATGATATACTTGTAGATACCATGAATTTTGCTTGATATGATATAGCAAAAAACATGGAAGTGCAGTGGTTTGATGCTCAGACTTATCTGCACCCGGTCAAGAAACAAATCATAACAAATTCAAAAAGATCCCATTTTTTGCATGGTAGATACTTTACTGCGTGAGGTCCGCTCCAACTTCTAGATAATTTAGACATCTAGTAGCTCTCAGTAAAAAAGACAAAATAGGGCCAGAACAGTACATGAACAGTAAACTTTTTTACAGACCCAAATTTGTCTTTTTTTGCCGAGATCTACTCAGATGTCCAAATGATCTGAAAAGTGGAGTGGACCTCACGCACCTAACTATCTACCATGCAATAAGTCATATATTTTTTTTTCAAGTATTTGTTTTGTTTTTTCTCTTCAACACGGGTGCAGATGAGCCTAGGCTCATCTATGGGTATTCAAAAACATGGGACAATTTTTTTGCCTTAACATGGGTCAAATACTGACAATCCAGAACTATAGCTCAAGAAAGTAAACACTCTGTGCATAGAGAAGAAAAGAAAGCATCAACTCCAAATAATTTTTGTCACCAAAATGGTTATGGTCATCCTCTCATTGGTCACTCTCCTTATGTGTCTTGTTCCCCATGGTTGGGCTTTCTCGAACAACTTGACCTTCCTCCAATCCAACACTGGTGCACGTAGGCACGCTGCAGGCTGACTGAACCTATATGCAACTCGTGCCAGACATACATGGGACCCTAAAGGGCACACAAGTATGAAGAAGACGAGGTTGGGCTTGGCATAGTGATCATTGGGGTTGAATCGGTAAATGTGCTCGAACCGCTGCAGTGATGAAACATACGTAGTAGACGCGATCGCCATCATAGTCGGGCATGTAGCACATCCCTTCTAGGAATGTCACCTAGTTGTGCACCTAGTGGCTGGTAGAATCTAAACCATGCCAGCAATAGCACACTACAAGGCTGAAGCATAGTGCCGCCATCGATAGCACCAGTAGGAGTGCACCCAGCCGACTCACCTCCTTCCTCCCCCACACGCAGTACCCACCACCGTGATGCTCTCAATTACAAACAACAATGATGCCATCATCATCCCTGTCGTCTCGTCCTCCTCAAATTCCGCCAACGCCTTCGGTTCTTCCGGCCTCATCCACATGAACGATGACGCGGAGTAAATTTATGAAGAGGTAGTTGGTGTCCTCCCCGCTAGCTCTTCGCCTTCACTCTGCATAGCATCAGGGGGGTGATGGAGGTCGGCACCCATGAGCTCATGTTTCTCTAGGGCTTCGTGAGCACGTCCCCATCCTCCTCTGCGACCTCCACACCTGCCTCATCCGCAGAAATGTTTCTGTGCTTAACCGAAGCGGGGATAGTTGTGTAATAGCATCCTCTCCTCTCGGGTTGTACAAGCCCTTTCTTTGCAAATTTGTCTTCTCTAAGTTGTTCTATCAATCATCTCTCCATATCTGTTTGGGGAGCTCTATCCAACCATGATGTCTCCAATGCAATTGTAATTTCTCCACCAGTTGGCTCTGTACAAATCAAACACACATAACCAGTAGTTCATTAGTTGGTTCTATAAAAAATGTTTTAAATACAGGCTTCTCTGTAACTATTAAGGGTACAAGAAAAATGAAGAATGCATCAAACTTACCAAGGCGTTCAATGAAACTTTGTGACAAGTAGCTTGAAAGTTGTTCCCAGTCTCCAAAAGAATCCAAATTGTATTGTCCAAGCTGATCATAGAACTCGAAATGTTTTACTGCTTTAGAGTATGTGTTTTCCTACCATAAAACAAACTTCGGTAACTATTAAAGGAAATGTGAATCTTGATACATAAATACACATGAGCACTGTGACTTATCTGATTTAGACTCGGATATACATGTAACTGTAGTTTATGAAGTTATAGCATCAGTTCTGGAGAAAACTCTCAAACTATAGTACACAATAAAAGGGGACATATAAACCACAGTACTTCAAAGCTGAGCATCGAACTCGAAACGTTTTACTGCTTTAGAGTATGTGTTTTCCTACCATAAAACAAACTTCAGTAACTATTAAAGGAAATGTGAATCTTGATACATAAATACACATGAGCACTGTTACTTATCTGATTCAGACTCGGATATACATATAACTGTAGTTTATGAAGTTATAGCATCAGTTCTGGAGAAAACTCTCAAACTATAGTACACAATAAAAGGGGACATATAAACCACATTACTTCAAAGGTGATGAACTTGATTTGGAACAGGGGCAAGTACCTGAGACGGGTGGGTAGTAAGGAAGAATCCAACAGTAGGTGCAAACTCATTCCCGTGCCTAAAAGGATTGCAGATAGTAGAGAAGCAATCAGTGGCATATCATATTGCATCACAGAATGGCATCATCCATAACCGAACAATGTTAATCATTAGAACATGTGGAAAATGCGAGTGAAATGAACAAATTATGCAATGAACTTTCACGAACCTAAACAGTGGACAACAATTTTTTCAGGATGTCCCAGAAACAGGTTAAGGGGTCAAACAGAAGAGGGAAAATTGCAAGGCAGCATGATGTTGCTAATCTAGAACTACTCCACAAAGCAAGTTTGGATCTACTCTCAGATCTACTCTCAGAACTACTCCACAAAGCAAGTTTGGATCTACTCCACAAAGCATGATTAATGTTCAATCATTTTAAATGCATACATTCAAAGGCGCATACAGAAAAGCAAAAAAATAAAAGAGGAAGTGGACGAAAGAGAGTAGTTGCGGTCAGGCCTAGCATGTGTTGCTTCGAGCCAGAGCAAGCCAACCCATGCTTGCAAGAATTAGATGTATTATACGTTCAATGTTTGGGGAAAAAAGCATCTGCCCAACATTATGGACACATCATGGAGATAGCTAAGAGAACCACGCTAAGCTGATACAGCAGAGCACAAATTGTTGTTTGTCAAACGATACCAGTATGAACTGCATGGTATTTTTCACTGCATTTCCTAATCCCCAACATACATGAGCACCCTTTTTAGGATTTCTTCCTCCTCATCTTTGTAGCACTCCCACTCTTTTCAATAGGCATCCGGGGTCTGATCCACTAACTAATCCTACTCCATCCAGCCTAACTAACACATATAGCAAGGCAGGTCATCCAATGTTAATTGTGCCAAGAACTTAATTATTATTTTTCAAATCAGAACTTGATTTTTCTTAGATGAAATTGTCTCCAGTGTGTATGAAGCATGAATAAATCAAGTTAAAAAATGCAACAACTACACAATCAAGGATTCTAGTCAAAAATATTCCACATCAGCTAAACATCATTGCATCCGCAACTAATCAGAAGTAGTTATAAAAGTGCAGCAACTACACAAACATCTCAGTTCACAAACTGTAACCCTATTCACTAACTGTAACCCTATTCACTGCTAGTCAAAAAGAATGCTTCACTGCAGTGACATGGCATCACATGTAATATTGTTTAAGTTACCATATTCTTCCTCTACAAAATAAATTATGTACACGGGGAGCAGCTGCAAAGGCGGCGGCGCCCAGGTCCATGCCAATTCTGAATCTGGTGGCGTGCAAGTAGAGCCGGGCAGCAGTGAGCACCTCGACAACGCCTTCTGCCGAGCACCAGTGCCCGCCCTCGGCACCCATGGCTCTGTTGTCTTTTCGCTGCAGCTGCACGAGTACGACACAGGAGCATAGTAAGCAGCAGCAACACGAGCACACAGGAGGGCGACCACGAACAACAGCAGTAGTACGGGCCGGCCAGAAGTAGCAGCAACAGCAGCATGCACCGGCAAGAAGCAACAGCAGGGGCATGACAGAGCGACCATTCTGACACTCATAATTTTCCTAAGGAGTAACTATCAGAATCTAAGTCAATGGTCTTGGAAGAATATCCCAATCAAGTAGAGCTTGTTGGTTATACAACCACCTTATTGGCCTTCTTTCCAACTCATAAAATTATTTTAGATTGATCATAGTACACATACACAAACTGTTGGACTAAATTAACGAATCAGCGTGGATCTAGGAAACATGAAGAGGACTATATGTCTATACCTGAGGTATGTTGTGATAGAAAACCTCATATTTATTAGAGCTCATGGCCATTTGCTCCATTTTAAGTTTCAGATCACCATCTGACTGCCAAATTATAGATGGCAGGGCTGCATACAATTTGAATTCATCAACAATTTGCAACTTGAAAGACGACAGCTGAAAACATTAGTGGCGTTGATTTTAACAATAAGGGAGAAAAGTGGTTGAAGATACCTATTTCGGAAGCACATGATGAAGCTGGAAAGAAAACAAATAGGTGTCAAACTAAATACCGAAGATGCATTTTTTTTTTCATTTTTTGACCAAAAGGTGAGATAACATGATAGAATTCTAATGAAGGAGCATCATTTTAGTAGCTCGAGGTGAAAGTACAGTTGTTTTCAGTCAATTGCATAATGAAGCCAACTATTTTCAATATCGATCTCCTTAAATCGACTTACGCTCAGTGCAGCAGGTCTCAATCCAAGATAATCGAATTCTGAAAGAATTCAGACTCCAAATTTGTGACAGATAATAATGATAATACAATCAATGGCATTCCTTGAACACATACGGTGATGCTCCTTGACATAAACATGGGCAGGAATAACTGTAGGCACATGTTGATGATTTAAGGAGTTAGTCAGAAGAGAAGAGGGAAGTAAACGAGGATATGTCAAATCTGCCTGGGAAGTAAAGTACTATTACCTTTTTTTTCTCAGATCCCTTGCTTCATTCACATGATCATAAACTCTGTAATTGAACAGATTACAGAATAGGCTGCCAAGCATTACAACAAAGTTAGGGACATTTTTCTACATTTTAAGTACAAGATTTCCTACAGAAGATGTGTGATGAAGATTGAAACCCGTAAGAACAAAAGACAAGACAAGCAAATAAGGTTTGGAAACAAAAACTCTGAGAACCAGAATTCAAGATGTGATAATCCTATGAGTAAGAAACCTCAAATGTTGAGTTGCGCATCTTATCATGGCACATTGGAATCACTCGATGAACATAATTTAAAAATAAATTTTTAGTCTGCAAACAATCAGTTCAACACATGTGAGAATTTGCAGAAAGAAACACATGTGATATCTGCATGAGCCAAAACGTGCATGAGCCTTGCAGTACGGATCAGTTCAACATCTTTAGGTGCCCTTTTGTGTAGAAAATCTCTCACATCCCCAGCAAGATAAGCTTCAAACCTGTAAAATAAATTTGTCTTTTGTTGATAAGAAGCCATTGCATGACAGAGATATGGTGTGAAACAAATCCCTTGACTCTGAAACACAGATAAAGAGACTGCTATTCCCCACGTGGCAGACGGAGGAGCATGATATGGTGCCATAAGTAAGAGCGGGGCAGTGAGCACAGACCTGGACGGAGACGCTCTTCTTGCCGTAGACGGACTACCCGGCGACCATGTTCTTGGTGCAGAGCGGGTCCTCCTTGGCCTTGGTGATGAAGACGCCGTCGTGCTTGTGCGGCACCATGACCACCTTGCTCCCACCCTTCATGCCGGGCCCTCCCCTTCCCCCGCCGCCACGACCACGGCCCCTGGGCGTCCTGCCTCCCCGGCCACCCCTGCCGCTGCGGCCACCGCCATCGCTTCTCCCGCCGAAGCCCCTGCCCCCCTGCGGTCGCCGCCGTCGCTCCTGCCGCCGAAACCCCTCCCGCCGCATCCTGCATGAAGCGTAACAGCGCCCGCGGGTGAGATCGGGGATGTGAGGAAGAAGAATAAGGCAGCGCGTAAGGAGACAGGTGATTACCTCCTCGTGCCGGTGGCCTCATGGTGTCGGAATTTGTCGCTGTCGCCGCCGGAGATGTGAGGAAGGAGGCGGGGATCCGGGAGGCCTTGGTTGCCGCCACCTCGAAGCGACGCTTCCTTGACGAGGACACGGCTGTCAGCCGTGACGTACGGTGGCGCGTCACCAATCTGGGACGCCGCCGTCGTGGGCTTCGATCTGGAAGCGCAAGCGCCGAGGCGGAGAGGCGATCCCGGCGCGTCGCCGATCTGGTGGCGCGTCGCGCTGTTGGTCGACTCCGGCGGAGATCGGGAGCCCTCTCTTTCATGGCGGAGAGGCGGCGACTGAGGCAAGATCCGGCACGTTAGCGGCGGCGAAGGGATGGAGCGGCGGCGTCGAAGGGATGGAGGGCGGCCGCGAACGTGGGCAGTGAGTCGGGCGTAGTCGGGCGTGCGAGTGGAGGGTAGGAGAGTCGTGCGTGCGGTCGAGGGCATGTGACGTCGCTCGTACGTGCGGGGTTTTTTTTCCTGGTTATTTTTCGTAGGTTTTTTAATCGCTGGTTAATCGTCGTAGATTTTTTCGAGCGCGGGGGCTGGTGGAGGACTCGGTACGTGGTTTTTTCGGTTAGTGGGGGGTCAGCGTGAGGTGGGCGGAGGTACCAAAATAGGTTAAAAAAACGGATGAGGTGGGACGAAAATAATCCGGGAACGAAGACTACCAACTAAGATATTAGGAGTAGAGATAGGAGCACCGCCCACCCCGATCCACTCCCACCCACTAGCCTCCACATGCCAAGCGACCCCACACTCAGCCCCTCCCCACGACTTCTTCCCTCTGAAGCCGACCCAGCGGCCGCTCTCATCACCGTGAACACCGCCGCTTACCCATCCCCCGCATCCACACAGCCCCGCCCAGGACTGCTGCTCCATTCCCCCGCACCATGCCGCAGCATCCGCTTCCCCTACCCACGCCGATTGAGACAGAGAGAGGGAGGACACGGTTTTGGGGCGCCGCCACACGCCTGGATCTGGGTGCCACCGTGCGCATCCTTGCCCGATCTGGACGCCGCCGCGCTAGCCCGTGCCGGATCTGGCCGCCACGATCGAGGATTGGTGGAGGAGGGCGGTCAGAGTCTTGGTTGTGGATGAGGGAAGGGAGCACGGGGCGGCGCCATTGCGGCTGGAGCAGGGCTTCGCTTCGAGGGCTGCATCACAGCGCTCGTTCTTCCGCATAGTCCGGTGCCTGGGGTAATGCGGCAAACCATCTCATTTTCTCCTTCCAGAAAAGCAATCGATCTCACTGCCGTAGCTTTGGAGACTGCTATTCCGATGTAGTCTTCAATTAGTGATCCAATGGTTCGTAACAGAGGCTTCAATGTTGATATATACTGATCGTGTTTCGCTGTTCACAACTTTGGTGACATGATTCACACAATTATAACTACACATTTCTGAGGATCTCTCTATTCTAAATAATATAATGGCCACGAACAGCAGAATCATAGCCATGTGATTTATGATTATCCCAATTAGTTAGACATCTTCGTGTTGTGCTTTTAGCGGCCACATTTTGAGGTCACTCATCCTCATGGGAGATTTATGTCAAGGGAACTGTTAGAGACTATCGAAGTAGGCCAATAATTTGCTTAGAATTATCCAAAGCAAGTTCATGGCAGCAACACAATGCAATTTCAGGTGTTTCAATGTGGCTGTAATTCCAACGTTTGCTACATTGCACTCATGCACAGAAATTTTACTTATGTACTAATTCTTCATTTTTCCTAGTATACAATGTACAAGCTCCACCTATCTATATGCATCTGTTTGATTCCTTTTCTTTCAGGGTAGATTATCGGTGGATCTTACCGACAGAGAAAGTTATCAATGGATATCTCAACTTCTTGCCCTCCTAATGTGTGAAGTTCCACTTACGCCTTAATTCCTAAAAGGTGTGTGAAAATTAGATTTACATTCGCCTCATTAATGGACTAATATATAGAAAATAGTTGTCACATGTTCTTGCCAATGGGTTACCTTTAGCTTTGTTGTTAAATTTAAATGTATTCTCCATCCAATCGATATAATTGAAATTTGCTCGTCATTATTACGAAGTTTGCATTAAAGGGCCCTGGGTTCTAGTTTCGCCCCGGGCCCCTGAAATCTCAGGACCGGCCCTGTCCGCATTGCTGCGGTCTGAGGAAATTAAACCGAGGGGTATGCGTTTCCTTGTGCAATCTTTCTGTGTTGTTGTGGCATATCAGCTGCTTATTAGCCCCGCATGTGCATTTTCGTTTTAAAATTTGTGGGTGCCCGACAGACAGGTAGCTGCTGCTTTGCTTATGGCAATTCGTAACGTTCGTACTAATGTGGCTGATGAATTGAGGTCCACTAACTAACTAGGTCGTATTTAACTTATATATTGGGTCCCTTTTACTTTCCACCATGGATGGTAGTAATCTGCACACTGTTTTCATATTTCAGTATCCTGAATTTGATTAACTCAGTTCTGATGGCACTAGCATTGGACCATCTTTAGTCTTGCAACCAATTAACATGATCTCATACTGCATAAATGTGTATTCCTTTTATTTAGAATTAAATGTGTTCAACGACTGAGGATTCGGTTGGGAGTTCTCTGTGTCCTACAGTATTAAATGATCATTCATAACTGCCCCTGTCTTCTTGCTGTTGGCCAAGTGGTTTTCCATTTTGAGCTTCAGTGATCAGCTTGCGTTGCAATTACAACACTGCACCTGCTGTATCTTTTTATTTATGAATAATTACTTTATGTAACTTGCAAGTACAACCTCAAAATAAAGTAGTTTTTGATTTTTATAAAATTGTCATTGAGAATAATACGAACAGTTAATTCATTATATATGCAAGCAGCTGATTCTTGGTGAAAATTGCTTTGCCTGTATGTATGTAGAGTCTTGTAGCTAACTGATGGGGAAAATGCGCCATGTAAATCTAATTGATGAAAAATGTTGTTTGGCCATCAGAAGCCTGTTTGTTTGTCTAAATTCTGAAGCTGTATGCAGATGTTTAGATGTGCAGTAAGTGAACATCCGAACAAGATTAATGAGTGAGGGTCAGCGTTCAGTAGATAATAAGATTGTTCTAATATTTCAGTTTGTCCGTCTCAATACAATATTACATAGGCGATGTCTTGTTAATAGAAATCACTCATTTTTTCGCTTTCGTATATTTATTTCCGTAGCTACTATACAGCACAACATGCAAGGAAATATTATGTCTGCTGAAATTTAATTTTAATTGTTCTTTGCTCTGTACAGAAATCTAGAGAATTTAGTTCTGATCATGGTAAGGTTGACAAAGCCCGAAATCTCATTTTGACCCAAGTTCAAAGATTACATGGTAGCATATATACTTGAAGATGGCATGGAATATCAAAGTTCAAAATAGACTTCGCCTATTCCCTGTTTTGAAAAGCAGTGGGAATCGATTTTCTGATGTCCTCGGTTGTCCATTTCCCTATCCATGCCACAATAAATGTTGAACAGAATGTTAACTTTCAAATATTTCAAGCATATATAGCTCAAATACACAAGTATTAATTTCTTGTATGCACCAAAACAACAAGATATAGCTAGGGTATGCAGTTAGTAGTTGTCTTTCCGATTCATAATGACTAAAAGAGACAGATAAATGAAGAAAAAGCCCTATTGGATCTGCACAAGGACGCGAACTAACAAGTTTTCACTTTCCCGATGTGGGTGCAGGGGTGATCGACGCGGACTACCGCAACCCGGTGGGCATCGTGCTCTTCAACCACTCGGTGACGGACTTCACCGTGAAGCCTGGTGACCGCGTCATACAGATGATTGTCCAGGTGATTGCGACGCCGGAGGTCGCCGAGGTGGAGGACCTCGAAGCCACCGTCTGGAGGTTGCCAAGGTGAAGGACCTCGACACCTTGGTAGATACATCTAGAGAAGTGGTCTGGTTAGGTTGGTGGTGGGACGCTAGGGAAGGTACCCACCTTTCGGTGATGGTTGTGTGCGTCTGATGTATAAATGGGATCTCATGATCTTTTTTGAGTTGGGATGTTCAATGTTGTATCTATGAACGCTGCAAGTGCTAAGAATGTAAATGCTAGATGGTTCTGTGACCTTTGCACCGGATGTGTCTTGATTTCCATCCATGAATATTGCATTTAACTTTTATTTTTTTAATTTCTAATTACTTAGCAGTAGCGTGGGGGAAGAAGGGCATTCTACTAGTACTTAGGAATAGTAGTAGCGTGTGTTAGAAATAGTAGTAGTGTGGGTGGCACGCGCTACTACTAACTTTTTAGCTGTAGCGCGGGTTAAAAAACGCGCTACTGCTAAAATTTAGCTGTAGCGTCGTTGCAGTAGAGCGGGTAACCGCGCTACTGGTATGAAAAAAACCTACGCTACTGCTAGTGCTTTTCCTAGTAGTGTATCAATGTGAGTGAGTAGGGTTTGCCATGCAACGGATGCACTAGAGCTATAAGTGTATGAAAGCTCAACAAAAGAAACTAAGTGAGTGTGCATCCAACTTGCTTGCTTATGAAGACCTAGGGCAATTTTGAGAAAGCCCATCATTGAAATATGCAAGCCAAGTTCTATAATGTAAAATTCCCACTAGTATAAAAGTGACAACATAGGAGACTTTCTATCATGAAGATCATGGTGCTACTTTGAAGCCCAAGTGTGGTAAAAGGATAGTAGCATTGTCCCTTCTCTCTTTTTCTCTCATTTTTTTATTTGGGCCTTTCTCTCCTTTTTTATGGCCTCTTATTATTATTATTATTATTATTATTATTATTATTATTATTATTATTATTTTCGTCCGGAGTCTCATCCCGACTTGTGAGGGAATCATAGTCTCCATCATCCTTTCCTCACTGGGACAATGCTCTAATAATGATGATCATCACACTTTTATTTATTTACAACTCAAGAATTACAACTCAATACTTAGAACAAAATATGACTATGTGAATGCCTCTGACGGTGTACCGGGATGTGCAATGATTCAAGAGTGACATGTATGAAAAATTATGAACGGTGTCTTTGCCACAAATACGATGTCAACTACTTGATCATGCAAAGCAATATGACAATGATGGAGCGTGTCATAATAAACGGAACGGTGGAAAGTTGCATGGCATATATCTCGGAATGGCTATGGAAATGCCATAATAGTTAGGTATGGTGTCTGTTTTGAGGAAGGTATATGATGGGTGTATGATACCAGCGAAAGGTGCGCGGTACTAGAGAGGCTAGCAATGGTGGAAGGGTGAGAGTGCGTATAATCCATGGACTCAACATTAGTCATAAAGAACTCACATACTTATTGCAAAAATCTATTAGTTATCGAAATGAAGTACTACGTGCATGCTCCTAGGGGGATAGATTGGTAGGAAAAGACCATCGCTCGTCCCCGACCGCCACTCATAAGGAAGACAATCAATAAATAAATCATGTTCCGACTTCATCACATAACGGTTCACCATACGTGCATGCTACGGGAATCACAAACTTTAATACAAATATCTCTCAAATTTACAACTACTCAATTAGCATGACTCTAATATCACCATCTTCATATCTCAAAACAATCATAAGGAATCAAACTTCTCATAGTATTCAATGCACTTTATATGATAGTTTTAGTTTTACCCATCTTGGATGCTCATTATATTAGGACTAATTTCATAGCCAAAGAAAATTACCATGCTGTTTTAAAAGACTCTTAAAATAATATAAGTGAAGCATGAGAGATCAATAGTTTCTATAAAATAAAACCACCACCGTGCTCTAAAAAGATATAAGTGAAGCACTAGGGCAAAATTATCTAGCTCAAAAGATATAAGTGAAGCACTTAGAGTATTCTAATAAATTCCGATTCATGCGTGTCTCTCCAAAAGGTGTGTACAGCAAGGATGATTGTGGTAAACTAAAAAGCAAAGACCCAAATCATACAAGACGCTCCAAGCAAAACACATATCGTGTGGTGAATAAAAATATAGCCTCAAGTAAAGTTACCGATAGACGAAGACGAAAGAGGGGATGCCTTCCGGGGCATCCCGAAGCTTAGGCTTTTGGTTGTCCTTGAATTTTACCTTGGGGTGCCTTGGGCATCCCCAATCTTAGGCTCTTGCCACTCCTTATTCCAAAATCCATCAAATCTTTACCCAAAAACTTGAAAACTTCACAACACAAAACTTAACAGAAAATCTCATGAGGTCCGTTAGTATAAGAAAACAAACCACCACTTTAAGGTACTGGAATGAACTCATTATTTATTTATATTGGTGTTAAACCTACTGTATTCCAACTTCTGTATGGTTCATACCCCCGATACTACTCATAGATTCATTAAATAAGCAAACAACACACGAAAAACAGAATCTGTCAAAACAGAACAGTCTGTAGCAATCTGTATCAAACAAATACTTCTGGAACTCCAACAATTCTGAAATAAATTTGTGGACGTCAGGAATTTGTCTATTAATCATCTGCAAAAAGAATCAACCTAAAATCACTCTCCAGTAAAAAATGGCAGCTAATCTCGTGAGCGCTAAAGTTTCTATTTTTTACAGCAAGATCGCAATGACTTAACCCAAGTCTTCCCAAAGGTTCTACTTGGCACAAAGACTAACTAAAACATAAAACCACATTTAAACAGAGGCTAGATGAATTATTTATTACTAAATAGGAACAAAAAGCAAGGAACAAAAATAAAATTGGGTTGCCTCCCAACAAGTGCTACCGTTTAACGCCCCTAGCTAGGCATAAAGCAAAAATAGATCTCGGTATTATCATCTTTGGTATGAAATCAATATGTGGCTCTCATAATAGATTCATAAGGTAATTTAATTTTATTTCTAGGAAAGTGTTCCATGCCTTTCCTTAACGGAAATTTGAATATAATATTTCCTTCTTTCATGTCAATAATTGCACCAATCGTTCTAAGAAAAGGTCTACCAAGAATAATAGGACAAGTAGGATTGCAATCTGTATCAAGAACAATAAAATCTACGGGCACATAATTTCTATTTGCAATAATAAGAACATCATTAATCCTTCCCATAGGTTTCTTAATGGTGGAATCCACAAGATGCAAATTTGAAGAACAATCATCAAATTCACAGAAACCTAACACATCACACAAAGTTTTTGGAATCGTGGAAACACTACCACCCAAATCACATAAAGCATAGCATTCATGATCTTTAATCTTAATTTTAATAGTAGGTTCCCACTCAACATAAAGTTTTCTAGGGATAGAAACTTCTAGCTCAAGCTTTTCTTCATAGGATTGCACTAAAGCATCAACGATATGTTTAGTAAAAGCTTTATTTTGATTATAAGCATGAGGAGAATTTAACACGAATTGCAACAAGGAAATACAATATATCAAAGAGCAATTATCATAATTAAATTCCTTGAAATCCAAAATATTGGGTTCATTGCTATGTAAAGTTTTGACCTCTTCAATCCCACTTTTATTAATTTTTGCATCAAGACCTAAAAACTCCGAATCGTTGGGACGCCTTTTAACTAAAGTTGACTCATCTCCAGTCCCTTCTTTATCAAGATTCATATTGGAAAACAAAGATTTAATAGGAGTCACATCAATTACTTTTAGATCTTCATCTTTATTATCATGAAAACTAGAAGAACACGCTTTCACAAAGCAATCCTTTTTAGCATGCATCCTAGTGGTTCTTTCTTTATATTCATTCATGGCTTTGAGAGACTCATTGATGTTTGCTTAGGTGGAATAGATCTAAATTTCAAAGAATCAACATCAAGAGAAATTCTATCCACGTTCCTAGACAACTCATCAATCTCAGGCAATTTTTCTTCAAGGAAAGCATTGAAATTCTTTTGCGAATTCAAAAATTCTTTAACACTAGTCTCAAAATCGAGGGCATCTTATTAAAATTTCCATAAGAGTTGTTGTAGGAATTACCATAATTATTAGAGGAATTACTAGGGAACGGCCTAGAATTAAAGTTTCCTCTATACACGTTGTTACCAAAATTGTTCCTACCAACAAAATTCACATCCATAGATTCATTATTATTCTCAATCAAAGTGGACAAAGGCATATCATTAGGATCAGAAGAAACGCTCTTATTAGCAAACAATTTCATAAGTTCATCCATCTTTCCACTCAAAACATTAATTTCTTCAATCGCGTGAACTTTTTTACTAGTGGACCTTTCGGTGTGCCATTGAGAATAATTAACCATAATATTATCTAGGATTTTAGTAGCTTCTCCTAAAGTGATTTCCATAAAAGTGCCTCCCACGGCCGAATCTAAAAGATTTCTAGAAGCAAAATTCAATCTGGCATAATTTTTTTATAATCATCCATAAATTCAAACCATGTGTAGGGCAATTACGTATCATTAATTTCATCCTCTCCCAAGCTTGTGAAACATGCTCATGATCAAGTTGCTTAAAATTCATGATATCGTTCCTAAGAGAGATCATCTTAGCGGGAGGAAAATACTTAGAGATAAAAGCATCTTTGCACTTATTCCATGAATCAATACTATTTTTAGGCAAAGAAGAGAACCAAGTTTTAGCATGATCTCTAAGCGAAAACAGAAATATCTTCAATCTAACAATATCATTATCCACATCTTTCTTCTTTTGCATATCTCACAAATCAACGAAGTTGTTTAGATGGGTAGCGGCATCTTCACTAGGAAGGCCAGAAAATTGATCTTTCATGACAAGATTCAACAAAGCAGCATTAATTTCACAAGATTCAGCATCGGTAATAGGAGCAATCGGAGTGCTAATAAAATCATTATTATTGGTATTGGAAAAGTCACATAATTAGTGTTCTCTTGAGCCATTGTGACAAAAAATCAATCCAACACACAAGCACACAAGAGGCAAGGGAAAAGAGGCGAACGGAGAAGAGGCGAAGAAAAGGCAAAGGCAAAGGCAAAGGCAAAGGTTTTCGAAAATCGTTTTAGAAATGGGGGAGAGGAAAACGAGAGGCGAATGGAAAATAATGTAATGTGAGGGAGAAGAGTTTATGATGGGTACTTGGTATGTCTTGACTTGAGCGTAGATCTCCCCGGCAACGGCGCCGGAAATCCTTCTTGCTACCTCTTGAGCATGCGTTGGTTTTCCCTTGAAGAGGAAAGGGTGATGCAGCAAAGTAGCGTAAGTATTTCCCTCAGTTTTTCAGAACCAAGGTATTAATCCAGTAGGAGATTACACGCAAGTCACCTAGTACCTGCACAAACAATCAAGAACCTTGCAACCAACGCGATAAAGGGGTTGTCAATCCCTTCACGGTCACTCGCAAAAGTGAGATTTAATAAAGATAGTAAGATAAATATTTTTGGTATTTTTTTGTATAGATTGGAAAGTAAAGATTAAAATAAACAGCGAAAAAAATTGATAAGTTGATGGAAAACTAATATGATGTAAAATAGACCCGGGGGCCATAGGTTTCACTAGTGGCTTCTCTCAAGATAGCATATATTATGGTGGGTGAATAAATTAATGTCGAGCAATTGATAGAAAAGTGCATAGTTATGAGAATATCTAGGCATGATCATGAATATAGGCATCACGTCCTTGTCAAGTAAACCGAAACGGTTCTGCATCTACTACTATTACTCCACACATCGACCGCTATCCAGCATGCATCTAGAGTATTAAGTTCATAAGAACAGAGTAACGCATTCAGCAAGATGACATGATGTAGAGGGTGTCGGTGTACAAAAGTAGGGGTCCCTTTTTGCACCCCTTTACTTATGCGCGGGTAGTCGCAGCCCCACGCCCCTGGCCACGCTTGGCGGGGCAGAGGAAGTAAAGACACAAGACAACCAGACCAACGCCAAGACAGAAACACAAAGAGCAGAAGGGCGAGGTGGACTCCCCCGACAAGACCCTTGCTGGTGCGGCCTCCACAGCCACGACAAGAGCCTTGCCGGGGCAACTTGCCCGAACGCCAGCAGGGCTGCCACCCCTCGAGCCTGAGAGTTCCGACGCCCTCAACCACATTGGAGCCCAAGCTCGGGAGGCGTCTCCATGGTGGCATGCAGATCTTTGTGAAGACCAGAAGCATACCAGATCACATGAGAATCAGAAGACGACGATCCTCGGCAAGATCCTTGCCGAGGATACCCACGAGACCCCCGGCAAGCCCCTTGCCGGGGACGACCACAACGCCACGGCAAGACCCTTGCCGGGGCCCCAGCAAGACTCTTGCCGAAGACATCCTCGGGGCCACAGCCAGGCCCACATCGGCCAAGATTCCACCGCCGTTCCCATGCAACTGCCAGCCCAACAACTAGGCGAGCACTTGCGTGGTGGCGTGCGGCCTCTAGGCCAACTCAGCAAGCACCTACGTGGTGGCATGCAGATCTTCGTGAAGACCCTACCATCACGCCAACTCAGCAGCCTGCCAGCCTACATGGCGCTGCATGCCTCATTGGCCTGGACGCGTGTCGAAGCAAGGCGGAGCGGCGACGGACGGGACGAGCCTTGTTACCGTCCCCAATAAAGCAAGAGGACACCTAAGTAGCGCATTTAATGCGCCTTGTCCTGTAATGACAGGCGATAAGCTTGGACACTGTATACCTTTCCACCTCCTGTGTGCCACTGTGGCAACCCCTTTGTCTATAAAAGGTGGCCCGCGGCGTACTAAGAGAGGATTCGGATCATTTGGACGATGCACACACCGTAGCTAGTTCAAAAGCTCAAGAACACTCAAATATACACCAAAAAGCAGGACTAGGGTATTACGCATCCTCGCGGCCCGAACCTGGGTAAACGATCTTTGTGCTGGCTTGTAGACCCGCTCTTTGCACAACCCCGCGCCCGCCAACCGTAGAAGGGATTCCAGTGATCCCATAGCTGTCGTTTTCCCCCGACATCTTTGGCGGGCCAGGTAGGGGGCGCAGTTGTGAGAATCCGGTCTAGTTGGCGCAACGGCTTTGTCATGGTGGCCGCTCGAAGGAAGAAGATGACCAAGCGAGTGACATCATCTACAGACACAGCCGCCGCCCGTAGGACGACCGAAAAGCTAAGTCATGCAAAACTTTGAATAATTTCTTTATGTATAAGGTTTTTCTCCTCGGAGATCGTGCTCTTTGTACGGAAAACCTGTATGCAATGGGGCTCTTCCGCTATTGACAACGCCTTTGTTCTATTTCGAGTCCGCTCAACAGTTCGAACGGCCGCGTCGAGATCAACGGGGTGGCCTTCCGCCATTGGCAACGCTCTCGTTCTGTCTCGAGTCCGCTCGACGGTTCGAGCGGCCGCGTTGAGAACGGTAAGGTGGTTTGCCTGGCAGCAAGCACATCCGGCAGGCTATCGAGGATCCATCCTCGAGGCGCCGCGGCTTGGGTTTATGCGCTGGCAAGCCTACCCAATTAACGAAGGCTGGACATACAAAGGGGGATCAAACAGGAAAATAACATGCATCGTTTCAAAGTACTGTAGAGTTATATGACATCAATTGTTGCTGCGGTTCTAATTAAAGATAAAAATTGTCTTGGTCATGAACCTGCTGCGGCGATGAGAAACAGGGTGCCTAGTCCCGGCGTTGGCCCTCTATCCTCCGGACTCCGTCGACACGGCTGATGATGGGCTCGATACGCTCCTCGAGCGCTGCGAGGTCCACATCCTCCGGCAAGCTCTCCAGCGCGGCGTCGAAGTCGAGGTTGGCTTTCCAGTACGCTACCTTAGTGAGAACCTTGGTCATGGCACCCCGGCAAAGCTTCCGGGCCTCGTTGGCCAGAGAAGTCGCTCTGTTAGAGCGGAACTGCTCCAGGGCTCCAAGAACGGCCTCTAAGAACAAGGTCAGTTTGGCGTTGGGACTCACGTTCGGCTCCGGGACGTACCTCACGTTTGGCATCCCCATACCCGCCAGCTTCGTGGTGATCCTGCCGGCGACGTCGGCGAGGCGGCTGATCCAGAGGTTTTCGCCCTTCCCGTAATCCTCGTGGTTGGCGGCGTCGTTCCTCCGCAGCTACCTCTCGTCCTCTAGGGCCTTGGTCAGGGTCTCTTCCCGGGCCCTGACCTCCGAAAGCGTCCCCTCAAGACCCTCCAGCTTCAGCTTCAGGTCTTTGATGGAGTCGTTGGCCTTGGAGAGCTGCTCAGCCTTGCCGAGGACTGCCGCCTACGCCTCCACCAAGGCACCGTTGAGCGTGTCTTTCTCCTTCGCCAGTCCCAGGACCTGTTCCTTCAGCCCATCCCGCTCCACCTCCAGCTCCTTCACCTTGCTGGCATGGACCTGGGCCTGAGCATTGAGTGCCTCCTTGTGCCTCTGCTCCAGCTCCTGGGTCCGCTCCGCGGCAAGCTTCTTCACCTCCTCATCCTTGCCGCGAAGGGTGGCGGCAAGCGCCGCCTCACGGGCGGCAAGGTCCTCCTCCTGGGAGTTCAGCTCGGCCTGGTGCTGGTGCCGAGCGGCCTCGTCCTTGGTGGCCTGTTCCTTCACCACCTCCTGAGTTTTCTCGACATCGGCCTTCAGTAGGAGAAGCTCCTGTTTGCGCTCGGCCAACAAATCCTGGGCAACCTTCAGCTCCACGTGGGCCTGGCGAAACCAGGCCCGCGTCTCGGCAACGCGCCCTGAGAGATCCGCCTCCGCCTTGTCCACCGCCACCATCCTGGACTTTGCCTTGTCCAGGCGGGCACGGTGGAGCGCCTGGAGCTTCTAGAAGTTGGCGCTCATGCCCCGAAGAAGCTGCTCCTCTCGGGAGCCGCCGCCACCGGTGCTCGGTTCATCAACAACCTCAAGCCCGGCGGCAGCGAGCACCTCGTCATCGAACACCTCCCCCTCGATGGGCGCCCTGGTGCTCGCCGTCCATGGGAGGTGGACGAACAGGTCGTCGCTCACCTTCAGGTACTTTGCCGAGCCAGAGGCAGTGGAGGAGGAAGGTTGGTCGTCAACCACCCCCTCCCCGGCAGACCCCGTGCTGGCCTCCTTGGCAGTGGCCTTGCCGGCCCCCTCGGTAGCAGCCTTGCCGGCCCCCTCGGCAGCGGCCCTGCCGGCCTCCCCGGCAGGCCCCTTGGCCGCCTCTTCGGCAGTAGTCTTGGCGGCCTCATCGGCGGCAATCTTGTCCACCTCGGCCTCGGCGTCCCTGGCGACCTCCTCGATGACGGTATCGATGTTCTCCTGGTTCATCGAGGAAGCGCCTAGATGCCAAGAAGGAGGATGAGGCAGAGCCAAATCAAAGTTCAAAAAAAAGCTCAAAGGAAGAAGAAGAAAGAACAGGGACGGGCAGCAGGCAAACTTACTAGCACCGAGCTGGGAAGAAGTGGCACCCTCCGCACCAACGTTCGTTGCCGAGGTGGAACCACCGGCACCCAAGTTCGTCTCCTCCTCCTCCATAGGCGTGGGCTCGGAAGTGGATGCCCTTGCCGGGGACGCCCCTCGGGGCGGCGTAGTCGAGAGGGACGGCGTGTTGGGGGTAGCCCTCGGCGGCTCCTCCTGCTGTCGTTCTTCTCCTGCAAACCCAGCAAGGTCAGCATCAAAGACTCACACCCCAAAGTTCATCAATGGAGGAGTGAGTGATGGACTCACGCTGGGGGCTGCGTCTGGGGCTGTTCTCCGGGCTGCTCTCTACCACCAGCGGCGTACTCGAAGTACCCGCCGGGGGCTTGTCGCCCGTCGAGGCCTTGGCCCCCTTCGCCACCCTCTGCGCCAGCGTCTCCGTGTCCCTGTGAAGACAACATCAAATCAAGGAAAGATGATACAGGAGTAAAGTCAGGGGATAATTGTCAGGACCCCGATTCTAAGTCACACCGATCTAGCATGTAACACATCATATCACTTTGCGGCCTCACGCACGGTATTCCCATGGGTGCCACCTTACCTGGCCTGGGACCGTTTGCGCCTTTTGACTCACGTATATGATAGTGTCGCTAGCATCCATATGACAGAGAATCCGGGCCGACATGACTAGTCGTGAACCCACAGTGACACTAACTTACAGGGACAGGCATACATGCAGCTGAATATGAGGCTTTACTCCATGGTCTTTGAATGGCTAAGGAGATGAATTTAAGCCGGGTTAAGTGCTTCGGTGACTCGGACCTAGTGGCTCAACAAGTGTCTGGTACTTGGGATTCCAAGGATCCGCTCATGGCAGCATATCGTCGAGAGGTAGATATTGTTGCAGGACACTTCAGGCTATCAGGTTGATCATGTGGACTGGCGGAAGAATGAAGCAGCAGACGCTTTAAGCCGTTTGGGTTCCCAGCGTAAATCGGTTCCACCCAACGTCTTTCTGGATGTGCTGCATAATCCGTCGGTCAAACTCCCCACAGAGGAGGATCTGGCTGTTCCTAATCCGGAGGCTCAATTGGTGGCAGTGCTTCATGTTATTCCGGATTGGACCATCCCATATCTGGCGTACATGAACCGGGGTGAGTTGCCAGAGGATGAAACTTTGGCCAGACAGATAATCCGGCGATCCAAGTCAATGATCATTATCAATGGAGAATTACATCACTGTAGTGTAACATGGGCGTTTCAATGTTGTGTATCTCCTGAAGAAGGATGTGAGATTTTGCCTGAGATCCACGAAGGGGATTGTGGTCATCACGCCGGTTCAAAGTCCCTGGTAGCTAAAGCCTTTCGTTATGGCTTCTATTGGCTGACGGCTCATGCTGATGCGGAAGACTTGGTGAAAAAGTGCGACGGTTGTCAGAAATTTTCACGCCGATCTCATGTTCCGGCCCAGGAATTGAGGATGATTCCAATCACTTGGCCGTTTGCAACTTGGGGGCTGGATATGGTTGGGCCCTTTAAGAGATCCAAGGACAAGAAGACCCACCTTTTGGTGGCGGTTGATAAGTTCACTAAGTGGGTGGAGGCAGAGCCAGTCAGTAAGTGTGATGTAGCTACGGCGGTTCAATTCCTTAAGAAGGTGATTTTCCGGTTTGGCTTTCCACACAACATTATAACTGATAATGGTACCAATCTGTCCAAAGGTGCTATGAAGGAGTTCTGTCAACGTGAGCACATCCGGCTTGACATATCATCAGTGGCTCACCCCCAGTCTAATGGTCAAGCGGAGAGAGCCAATCAAGAGATCTTGAGAGGCATCAAGCCCCGGCTTATGGTTCCTTCGCAACGGACGCCGGGGTGTTGGGTGGAGGAGTTACCTTCTGTGTTATGGAGCATCAATACCACGCCCAACAGATCCACGAGTTACACGCCTTTTTTTCATGGTTTATGGAGCAGAGGCGGTTCTCCCTAGTGACATCCATCATGACTCGCCTCGTGTGGCGGCGTATGTCGAAGCTGACAATGAGAAGGCACGACAGGAAGCACTTGACCTGTTAGATGAGGAGCGTGACATTGCAGCAGCCTGTTCGGCCATTTATCAGCAAGATTTGCGTCGTTATCACAGCCGCCGGGTTAGAACCAGGACTTTTCAAGAAGGCGATCTGGTGCTCCGACTCATCCAGGATCAGACTGATATGCATAAGTTATCCCCGCCTTGGGAAGGACCTTTCGTGGTCAGCAAGAATCTGCATAACGGGTCATACTACCTTATCGATGTTCGAGAGCAGAAAGACTCACGTAAATCGGAGGAGGAGACCCATCGGCCGTGGAATATCGCTCATCTTCGGCCTTACTATACTTGAGCCACAGGATCTGCTTATGTACATAGTTATGACAATGTATATATTATGATCAATATAATAAACCGGAGCCTCAGCTAAAGCGGGGTATCTGTTGTTTTTCTTACATCATGTGTGGTTACATGGGGGCTTCTGTTTATAAAGCGGCATCCGGTTTACCCCTTGATTCAGCTTATAAAGCCATATATAAAAATTACTTGGGGGCTTGGTCGTATTCGAACCATAGCTACACCTTTTGATCGGCGCAAGGCCACAAGGAAAATCACTTGGGGGCTTGGTCCTATTCGAACCATAGCTACAGCTCTTGATCGGCTCAAGGCCAAGAGAAAATTCTTAGGGACCAAAGAGAGTGTCGCAAAAGCACAACTCAAACATAGGCACCCACTGAGCACAGCTCAAAATATTGCTTGGGGATTCTTTGCTTCGCAATGAACAATGAATCTACACTTGCAATAGGCTATCAAGCCACAGCTTGGAAGCCAGGTGTATTCACCTAAAACCCCGGGTTATCCTGCCTCTTTAAGTAAGCCACTCTGTCCAGGTAAACCTGGTATGACCCGCCGAACGTTTGACAAGTCAATCTCATAGACCCTGAACTTGTCAAAGTTAAAATGGCGATTGGTTAAAGATTGAGGTCCATCTTAAAAGGCTTTGTAAAATGGTTTAACTCAGTGGCCTGGCAGCCCATGAAAAGCCTCGATTTGGGGCCTTGCAGCCCGTGAAAAGCCTCGACTACAAGTTTTCATATGCTTTTATTTGCCAAGTTTTTTCTCCTTTGATGACATTTATAATGTTTTTGATAAACCACTGTTCATTAACCCGGCTTGGCTTTCAACTACAAGTTGTCAGTACATGATCAGTTATATTCTGGCGCTTATTAACCCGGTCTGGTTTCGACTATAAGTCGCCAGTGTTATATATGGATAATCCGGTGTTTATCACAACCCGGTACGGTTTTATCATAAACCGGCACAATATGAAACGAGTTATCAGTACTCATGATTAGGGATATCACCCTTACTACAAAAATTGGTCAACCAACGATGTGATTCAATGTCACAGGTATCATTTATTTTCATATTTGATTATCTTTTTACAGCCTTGGTTATAAACCCTGGCTAGGTATTTGGGCATCATGACCTGTGCGACAGTAAACCGCCAGGACACTTTCAATTTCTCGTATGCAGGAGCAGCTCCGGATTATGAACATCATATATCTTAAGCATGTCGAATTAACGGTGTCAAGCAAAATAAATATGCGCGATGGCATAGCAGATCAAGTGTTTGAACTAGCCTATTACAAGGCATTTTTATGCCCAAAAAGATAATTGTTTTTCGGCAAGTATTGCGGTAGGCAGAAGGCTAAGCCGGCCTCCGGATCATGATTCATCACCAGGTTGACTTGATGGCTGCGGATCATCTTGCACCGGTTCATCCTCCTCATCTCTACCAAGTGGCTGGAAGTCAATGGTTGCCCAGTCGATCCTAGTTAGGGCTTGGAATACAACTTCATCGCTTATAAGGGTGGACGGTTCAATGTCAGGGGCATAGGTGTGCTTACGGATTGGCGGAATGAGGTTTTGAGCCTCAGGAGTTGGTGCAGCAACTCGTTTGTTGTTGACATCATAACTCGCCTGATAGTATGACAGGTCAGCTTCTTTAGCCAATTGGCAAGCCAGTGGACGCATCTCCCTGGTTATAACTCGGAGGGCATCATTATCAAACTCTGATCCGTCCTCCCTTAAGCTCGGATAGCCTTTGCCCACATCCACTGGATCAAGATCAGGCACCCATGCTTTGGCCTGGATTAGCGCGGTCAGAGCACCTGCCCTTGCAGCCGATCTTTTCAATTCTTCAATCCGGGCAGGTAGCATTGTTAACCTTTCTAAAGTTTCTTTGATTAAGGTTGGGGGCGGCTTGTTATGAGAAGCAGTGCATATGACCCGCTGCGCGCTGGTATATAACTGCTCTCTAAGAGTATAGGCAGTCTTCTGCTTCTTCTGTATGTCAGAGCCCAGATGACTAATGCGAGTTCCTGCATCATTGCGAACATCAGTAAACCGGCAATGTATGGGATGAAATGTTGAAAACTTAACGCAAGGATACTTACCAAACACAGCAGCAGTCATGGCATGAATTTGCTGCTTTACACCAGTCAACTCTTCTACCACCGGTTTAAGAGCTGCTTCTGCGTCCTCGGCTCTTTTTTGTAATGCGGATTTTTCTATGTCCCAATCCGCCCGCTCCTTGTTGAAACCCTCCTTCAGTTTTTCCATGGCGGCTAAGGCACTGGTCAGCTCATCTTTGGCTTTGGAGGTTTCTGCTTGCTAGGACTTGATGTTTTCTTGCAGATCAACAGTTTGAGTTTCCTTTTTGCTCAGCTCAGCCTATAAGAGACAGACATATCATGAGTTGGCAGTACATATTTGAAGTACCAAGCACATAACAAGTTATGCACCTGATTCTTGGGGGCTAATGCCTATTTGCTCGTTATCAGAAATTTCTACAAGTCCCAAGCACAATACAAGCCTTACTCTTGGCACTTGGGGGCTAATGTATGTTTGCTCAAAGTAACGTTATGGGTATTCTTTTAAAGTCCCGGTTCATCTTCATAAGTTAAACCGGTCTCGTCCTCGAGATTCGAAGAGGCTAGAAAGAAAAGGCTGGGTTTAGGATCTCCTTGAATATCCATTGTTCATCCGAGAGTGTGGAGTACTACCACCCTTAGAATAAGAGTCACTGGTCTTCAAAAATCTTACTCCTTCCAGGAAATCCTTTAGACATATGTCTTACACTCCTTTGAAATTCGGGACAATTGCATTTTTACCCCTTGTTGGTTCCTACCCACGGGTTTTGCCCTTACTTTTCGAGCTTGCTCAGTTTTGCCCTTACTTTTCCCGTCGTGGTCCCTCGAATGCCCTTTGACCGTTTGACCAAAACTTTGAAAATTCATAACTAATTCATATGAACTTAGAAAAATGAAAATAAGATATCAAAATGTTCAGATAAACATTACCTTTATGTGCATATCATTTGCATTCAGGAAAAAAGCAGCCTTTAAAGTACCTGAGGTAATTATTGTTATTAACATTATTAAAAATAAAAAGGTATAAACAATAATTTTTTCATGAATAAAAATTACATGCAAATGTAGGTGATGTTTTCTGAACATCCAGATATCTTATTTGCATTTTTCTGAGTTCATATCATCTTGTTAAGAATGTTCTAACGACTTTGACAATTATTTGGAAACTTCATAACAAGTTGATACGAACTCAGAAAAATGCAAATAAGATATCAGGATGTTCAGAAAACATCACCTACATTTGCATGTAATTTTTATTCATGAAAAAAAATTGTTTATACCTTTTTATTTTTAATAATGTTAATAACATTAATTACCTCAGGTAGTTTAAAGGGTGCTTTTGTCCTGAATGCAAGTGATATGCACATAAAGGTAATGTTTATCTGAACATTTTGATATCTTATTTGCATTTTTCTGAGTTCATATGAATTAGTTATGAATTTTCAAAGTTTTGGTCAAACGGTCAAAGGGCATTCGAGGGACCTCGACGGAAAAAGTTAGGGCAAAACTGAGCAAGCTCAAAAAGTAAGGGCAAAACCCGTGGGTAGGAACCAACTAGGGGTAAAAATGCAATTGTCCCTTGAAATTCTGAGTCCCATATCAAAAGAGCAGTCTTCCATAAAATAAAACTTCATGGCTCATAGGTCTTGCGCCAATGCTAAACAAATATTGATGCTCTCATGGTGGTCATCAAGAATGGTTCCTACAGGAAAGAGTATTGGTTTATTATCACCGTACAACCTACTATTGGCAACGGTTGCCTTGTACAAGGGTGGAATGTCAGACCATTCTAAGGTTCAGGCGTAACAACGATGTCTCTCTACTATAGGTAAGTCATTCTAGATCTACCATCCCACATAACAAAAGCGAATAATAAGAGTAAGTCGGCATGGTGATCAATCCATTCCGCACCCGAATCTTTACTTTGCATATGGTTTAGAAAATCTCGCATTCTAACACTTGGGCATCCTCACAAACATTGCAAACACTTCTCTTGTTCACGAACTGAGTTTGGATAATTCCATTGGTGTTGCATGCCCACAAAACAATCTAGCATTCCATTCAACTCTTGAGTTTGCGTCAACTACTATAAAACATATGCCGGTAAAACATATGCAGGATTGTGCTTGCTTCTCGTCAGATCTTGGCGCATGTGGTAAAATTTGAACTCATCACTGGGATGCAGCATGTATTAGGATATAGACAGAAATAGGTCTAAGGGGAAAAACACTACCCATATGCTCATGGTAGCAACTAAAACTCCAACAACAACAAAAACAAACACTAAATTCACACAAGTCACCAAAACTATCCTAAAGTAATCACATCAAAAGAACACATATGATCAATCAAAGCACCCAATTGCATAATACAAACAATCCACGAATTATGACAACGCGGAAAGCAATGACCAACCGAACATATGACAAAACACAAGCAAAACCTACAGGTAAGGTCATATCCACAAGAGATATGATCTCATCGGACTACCGCAAATCATTTATCAAACACAACTTAGAAATGGTGGTCTGCCAACTAAACTCCTTAAATAACACTAATATAATTCCAGGGGTCATCTATATTTGAAAAGTAAAGATATGAGTACAAGAGTATGAACTAACAAGTAGGCAACAAGTTGTAAAGTAAGTTTTTTTACTCCTATGGCTTTTCGAATCCATTTTCTAGGGTCACGACCTACAGTCAACACACTGCTCTGATACCATCTGTAACGACCCGAACCTGATAAGATTCGATGTCTCTGTGCTCACTGTGCTAGTCCCTGGATCGATTCGCTAGCACACACATTACATATGAATATCAGATAACAAGTGCATCATTTACTATAATGTATGATCCAGAATTCATAAAGTATTACAAACTGAGTAGCACATAGCTAACTTTATTCAATAATAACAGCGGAAATGTAGCATAAGCAAACGATGAGTCCCATCAATGCCCACTAGAGAAAATGCTGAGTGAAGACTCGCGACCCTACTGTATCTCACTGATCATCTGAAAATCCTGCAACATGATAAGTTGCAGACACAAGGGGTCAATACATTGAATGTATTGGCAAATCACACAATATGATATAGCAAACCTACATCCACAAAGTTGTATGACAAACAAAACACACAAGTTAGTTTGGAGAAGAATGTCTTCACCTACCTCCACTACATGAACTCACAACCGTCTCTAATTTACTCGCCCAAGATAACCCAAAGATTCTAAATAAACATGACAAGAACTTCAGAAGTCTCTCAAGTGCGCTCTGTCAGTGGCGCATTCTCTAGGAACAATAGAGCGCTCTGCCAAGGACGCATTCACCTGATTTATGTACCGAAAACTATACCTCGCCTCAAGTGCGCTCTGTCAATGGTGCATTCTCTAGGGACAATAGAGCGCTCTGCCAGTGACGCATTCACCTGGTTAATAATCCCGAGCCTACGGCTATGACACTCACCACTTTCATGGATCACTCGACACATGCCCACGTCTAACATAGCAAGTTGATCACACCAACACATAATACAATCAATACCAAAACATGACAACATGCACATATAAGGCCAATCATATATCATAGCATAAAAACCACACATGCATAGCAGAAATATAGGATGAGAAAAATCAAAAGTGCAAACTTGCCTTGAACGGTGTTGAAGAACTCTAACGCTTAATTTTGATCCGCTTCGCACTCCGGACAATCTATACGATTAACGGAGGCACCGATAAATAAACCGTACTCACATAACACCACAATAAAGTAAACATCAATGAATTCAAATAAAAACTTAATTAACAGAACATATCAGTAGATAAATATTATCTACATGCTAGTAGGATCACAATGCAAAAAGAATCAACTAATTTGGATCAACGGTTTGAAAGATATGGCCTCCGGAAGTTTGAATTCAAATGTAAACAAATTCAAATTTGAATAGTTCAAGAATGTTAAATTTTGGTTCTGCGGTATTCTCCTGGTCTCTACGAGTACACAGGAAAAAGAATTGGTGAATTTGGAGTTAGGGATCTGAAGATAAACCTAAATGAACATTCGATATGGGATCAGCAAAGAAAAATTATGCCATAATAGCGTTCTGGGAATAAACTGCCGCGGCACTGTGGATGTGCCATGTGGCGGGACGTGAATGGCTGGAAGCTGTCCGCTGCTAGGCTTATACAATGGACGGCCACTAAATTAGTCTATACCGGTTAAAAAAAACACGGCAGTTAATCTGGGCGGTCCAAGTTGAATCGAACGGGCGGGAGATGTGCTCACCGGAAACAGAGGGTGGGGCGGCCGGACTTGAGGAAGACGACGGCCCGAGACAGGTCGGGTCGAAGTCAGTACGGTCGTTTAGATGCGTCCCTGCACGAACTAGGAGTCAGGGAGAAGGAGAAGACCATCTCGAAGTTAATAGAGCATGAGGAGGGGCTGGAATCCTACAGAGGCGATGAAACGCACCGGCGGAAAGCTTCTGGACGGTGGCGGACTCCGGCGAGATGGCGACGGCTCTCTAGGTCACGGGAGATCTCAATTTTGGTGAAAAATCGGACGAGGATAGGGTGATGAGTATTTATATCGAGGTGAGCGTGCGGGAGGAGCAGCGGATCGATCAAATCGATCGAAGAAATTAGATCGGACTCGTTGTCCAGGAAGAACACGGCAAGGACAGAGATGACAAGTGTTGGGGAACGTAGTAATTTCAAATTTTTTCCTACGCACACGCAAGATCATGGTGATGCATAGCAACGAGAGGGGAGAGTGTTGTCCACGTACCCTCGTAGACCGACAGCGGAAGCGTTATCACAACGCGGTTGATGTAGTCGTACGTCTTCACGATCCGACCGATCAAGTACCGAACGTACGACACCTCCGAGTTCTACACACGTTCAGCTCGATGACGTCCCTCGAACTCTGATCCAGCCGAGTGTTGAGGGAGAGTTTCGTCAGCACGACGGCGTGGTGACGATGATGATGTTCCACCGACGCAGGGCTTCGCCTAAGCTCCGCAACGGTATTATCGAGGTGTAATATGGTGGAGGGGGGCACCGCACACGGCTAAGAGATCTCAAGGATCAATTGTTGTGTCTCTGGGGTGCCCCCTGCCCCCGTATATAAAGGAGCAAGGGGGAGGCAGCCGGCCAAGGGTATAGGCGCGCCAAAGGGGGGAGTCCTACTCCCACCGGGAGTAGGACTCCTCCTTTCCTTGTGGGAGTAGGAGAAGGGAAGGGGGAAGGAGAAAGAAGGAAGGGTGCGCCCCCCTTCCCTAGTCCAATTCGGACCAGACCATGGGGAGGGGTGCGGCCACCTTTTGAGGCCTTTCTCTCCTTTCCCGTATGGCCCATTAAGGCCCAATACGAATTCCCGTAACTCTCCGGTACTCCGAAAAATACCCGAATCACTCGGAACCTTTCCGAAGTCCGAATATAGTCGTCCAATATATCGATTTTTACATCTCGACCATTTCGAGACTCCTCGTCATATCCCCGATCTCATCCGGGACTCCGAACTCCTTCGGTACATCAAAACTCAATAAAACTGTCATCGTAACGTTAAACGTGCGGACCCTACGGGTTCGAGAACTATGTAGACATGACCGAGACACGTCTCCTGTCAATAACCAATAGCGGGACCTGGATGCCCATATTGGCTCCCACATATTCTACGAAGATCTTTATCGGTCGGACCGCATAACAACATACGTTGTTCCCTTTGTCACCGGTATGTTACTTGCCCGAGATTTGATCGTCGGTATCTCGATACCTAGTTCAATCTTGTTACCGGCAAGTCTCTTTACTCGTTCCGTAACACATCATCCCGCAACTAACTCATTAGTTACAATGCTTGCAAGGCTTATAGTGATGTGCATTACCGAGTGGGCCTAGAGATACCTCTCCGACAATTGGAGTGACAAATCCTATCTCGAAATACGCCAACCCAAAAAGTACCTTTGGAGACACCTGTAGAGCACCTTTATAATCACCCATTTACGTTGTGACGTTTGGTAGCACACAAAGTGTTCCTCCGGTAAACGGGAGTTGCATAATCTCATAGTCATAGGAACATGTATAAGTCATGAAGAAAGCAATAGCAACATACTAAACGATCGAGTGCTAAGCTAACGGAATGGGTCAAGTCAATCACGTCATTCTCCTAATGAGGTGATTTCGTTAATCAAATGACAACTTATGTCTATGGCTAGGAAACATAACCATCTTTGATTAACGAGCTAGTCAAGTAGAGGCATACTAGTGACACTCTGTTTGTCTATATATTCACACATGTATTATGTTTCCGGTTAATACAATTCTAGCATGAATAATAAACATTTATCATGATACAAGGAAATAAATAATACTTTATTATTGCCTCTAGGGCATATTTCCTTCAGTCTCCCACTTGCACTAGAGTCAATAATCTAGATTACGCAGTAATGATTCTTACACCCATGGAGCCTTGGTGCTGATCATGTTTTGCTCGTGGAAGAGGCTTAGTCAACGGGTCTGCAACATTCAGATCCGTAAGTATTTTGCAAATTTTTATGTCTACAATGCTCTGCACGGAGCTACTCTAGCTAATTGCTCCCACTTTCAATATGTATCTAGACCTAGACTTAGAGTCATCTAGATTTAGTGTCAAAACTTGCATCGACGTAACCCTTTACGACGAACCTTTTGTCACTTCCATAATCGAGAAACATATCCTTATTCCACTAAGGATAATTTTGACCGCTGTCCAGTGATCTACTCCTAGATCACTATCGTACTCCCTTGCCAAAATCAGTGTAGGGTATACAATAGATCTGGTACACAGCATGGCATACTTTATAGAACCTATGGCCAAGGCATAGGGAATGACTTTCATTCTCTTTCTATCTTCTGCCGTGGTCGGGCTTTGAGTGTTACTCAATTTCACACCTTGTAACACAGGCAAGAACTCTTTCTTTGACTGTTCTATTTTGAACTACTTCAAAATCTTGTCAAGGTATGTACTCATTGAAAAAACTTATCAAGCGTCTTGATCTATCTCTATAGATCTTGATGCTCAATATGTAAGCAGCTTCACCGAGGTCTTTCTTTTGAAAACTCCTTTCAAATATCCCTTTATGCTATCCAGAAATTCTATATCATTTCCAATCAGTAATATGTCATCCACATATAATATCAGAAATGCTACAGAGCTCCCACTCACTTTCTTGTAAATACGGGCTTCTCCAAAAGTCTGCATAAAACCAAATGCTTTGATCACACTATCAAAGCGTTTATTCCAACTCCGAGAGGCTTGCACCAGTCCATAAATGGATCGCTGGAGCTTGCACACTTTGTTAGCTCCCTTTGGATCGATAAAACCTTTTGGTTGCATCATATACAACTCTTCTTCCAGAAATCCATTCAGGAATGCAGTTTTGACATCCATTTGCCAAATTTCATAATCATAAAATGCGGCAATTGCTAACATGATTCAGACAGACTTAAGCATCGCTACGGGTGAGAAAGTCTCATCGTAGTCAATCCCTTGAACTTATCGAAAACCTTTCGCAACAAGTCGAGCTTTATAGACAGTAACATTACCATCAGCGTCAGTATTCTTCTTAAAGATCCATTTATTTTCAATGGCTTGCCGATCATTGGGCAAGTCAACCAAAGTCCACACTTTGTTCTCATACATGGATCCCATCTCAGATTTCATGGCCTCAAGCCATTTTGCGGAATCTGGGCTCACCATCACTTCTTCATAGTTCGTAGGTTCGTCATGGTCTAGTAACATAACCTCCAGAACAGGATTACCGTACCACTCTGGTGCGGATCTTACTCTGGTTTACCTATGAGGTTTGGTAGTAACTTGATCTGAAGTTACATGATCATCATCATTAACTTCCTCACTAATTGGTGTAGGAGTCACAGGAACAGATTTCTGTGATGAACTACTTTCCAATAAGGGAGCAGGTACAGTTACCTCATCAAGTTCTACTTTCCTCCCACTCACTTCTTTCGAGAGAAACTCCTTCTCTAGAAAGGATCCATACTAAGCAACGAATGTCTTGCCTTCGGATCTGTGATAGAAGGTGTACCCAACTATCTCCTTTGGGTATCCTATGAAGACACATTTCTCCGATTTGGGTTTGAACTTATCAGGATGAAACTTTTTCACATAAGCATCGCAACCCCAAACTTTTAAGAAATGACAACTTTGGTTTCTTGCCAAACCACAGTTCATAAGGTGTCGTCTCATCGGATTTTGATGGTGCCCTATTTAACGTGAATGTAGCTGTCTCTAATGCATAACCCCAAAACGATAGTGGTAAATTGGTAAGAGACATCATAGATTGCACTATATCCAATAAAGTACGTTTATGACGTTCGGACACACCATTATGCTGTGGTGTTCCAGGTGGCGTGAGTAGTGAAACTATTTCACATTGTTTTAACTGAAGGCCAAACTCGTAACTAAAATACTCTTCTCCACGATCAAATCGTAGAAACTTTATTTTCTTGTTACGATGATTTTCGCTTCACTCTGAAATTATATGAACTTTTCAAATGTTTCAGACTTCTGTTTCATTAAGTAGATATACCCATATCTGCTCAAATCATCTGTGAAGGTCAGAAATTAATGATACCCACTACGAGCCTCAACACTCATCGGATCGCATACATCAGTATGTATGATTTCCAACAAATCTGTTGCTCTCTCCATAGTTCCGGAGAACGGCATTTTAGTCATCTTGCCCATGAGGCATGGTTCGCAAGCATCAAGTGATTCATAATCAATTGATTCCAAAATCCCATCAGTATGGAGTTTCTTCACGCGCTTTACACCAATATGACCTAAACGGCAGTGCCACAAATAAGTTGCACTATCATTATTAACTTTGCATCTTTTGGCTTCAATATTATGAATATGTGCATCACTACGATCGAGATCCAACAAACCAATTTCGTTGGTGTGTATGACCATAGAAGGTTTTTTATTCATGTAAACAGAACAACAATTGTTCTCTAACTTAAATGAATAACCGTATTGCAATAAACATGATCAAATCATATTCATGCTCAACGCTGTAACGCCCACGATGCGGCTATATCTCCCGCGTGTCGAGGCACGACTTAGAGGCATAACCGCATAGTGGTTTTGTCGCAAGAAGGGTCATCTTCACACAATCCCATGTAATGAACAAGAATGGGATAAAGAGTTGGCTTACAATCGCCACTTCACACAATACATAAATATGAATCATACATCATCCGAAATACAAACATATAGACCGACTACAGTCAAAATCCAAATGAAAATAAGATAACCCCAAATGCTAGATCCCCGATCGTCCCAACTGGGCTCCACTACTGATCATCAGGAAAAGACACATAGTAACGACCACTTTCCTCGTCGAACTCCCACTTGAGATCGACCCCATCATCTGCACTGGCATCGTCGGCACCTGCATCTGTTTTGGTAGAATCTGTGAGTCACGGGGACTCAACAATCTCACACCCGCGAGATCAAGACTATTTAAGCTAGTAGGAAAGGATGGTGTAATGAGGTGGAGCTGCAGTGGCAAAAGCATATATGGTGGCTAACTTGCGCAAATGAGAGCGAGAAGAGAAGCAACGGAACGGACGTCATCTAGCAATGACCAAGAAGTGATCCTGAGCTCCTACTTACGTCATACATAACACAGACCATGTTCACTTCCCGGACTCCGCCGAGAAGAGACCATCACGGCTACACACGTAGTTGATGTATTTTAATTGGGGTCAAGTGACAAGTTCTCTACAACCGGATATTAACAAATTCCCATCTGCCTCATAACCGCGGGCACGGCTTTCAAAAGATATTACCCTGCAGGGGTGTCCCAACTTAGCCCATCATAAGCTCTCACGGTCAACGAAGGATAAACCTTCTCCCGGAAAGACCCGATCAGTCTCGGAATCCCGGTTTACAAGACATCTCGACAATGGTAAAACAAGACCAGCAAAGCCGCCCGAATGTGCCAACAAATCCCGATAGGAGCTGCACATATCTCGTTCTCAGGGCACACCGGATTGTCCAAGCTTCCGATAGGCCAGCCCAGAGTTGCCCCTGGTGGCCACCGGCGACTGACAGTTTGGACCAATACTCAGAGGAGCACTGGCCCGGGGGTTTAAATAAAGATGACCCTCGGGCTCTAGAAAACCCGAGGGAAAAAGGCATATGTCGCAAATGGTAAAACCAAGGTTGGGCCTTGCTGGAGGAGTTTTATTCAAGGCGAACTGTCAAGGGGGTCCCATAAATCACCCGACCGCGTAAGGAACGCAAACTCAAGGAACATAATCCCGATATCTCAGTAACTAGGGCGGCAAGAGTGGAACAAAACACCAGGCATAAGGCCGAGCCTTCCACCCTTTACCAAATATATAGATGCATTAATTAAATAAGAGATATTGTGATATCCCAACATATCCATGTTCCAACATGGAACAAACTTCAACTTCACCTGCAACTAGTAACGCTATAAGAGGGGCTGAGCAAAAGCGGTAACTTAGCCAAACAACGGTTTGCTAGGAAAGGATGGTTAGAGGCTGACATGGCAAAATGGGAGACATGATATAGCATGTGATAGGTAGCGTAGCATGGCAATAGAGCGAACAACTAGCAAAGCAAAGATAGAAGTGATTTCGAGGGGTGGTCATCTTGCCTGCAAAATTCTCAGAGTTGTCGAAAGCTTGATCCTCGTAAGCGTACTCAACAGGTTCCTCGTTCGCGAACTCGTCTCCTGGCTCTACCCAAGGCAAGAACACAAGCAAACAGAACCACAATCAATCACGAGAAATGCACAATCAACATGATGCAAAACATGTATGATATGCAAGATATGATATGCGATGCATATGCGTGCTCCGGACGGAAAAATGATGAACATGGCAGTAACTTGGCAAACCAAGCATTCCAATGGAAAGATGGGATGATTTCGGTCGAAATCGATATAAAGATCACCGGAATCGGATGCACGGTTTGCAAATGGCAAGCAAAACAAGAATGACACGAATCTGCGATTAACAGCATGATAGCACTTAAAATGCAACAAGTAACAATGCTACAGCACTCCAACATAGCAACAAAGCACATGGAAGAAATCTACAGGAGATGCTTGACAAAAGATGAACACTGAGCTACGGCTAGTTCACAACATATCAAGCCCAAACAAGCATGGCAAAAGTGCAAAAGATAAAAGGTTCACAGACTTCGTGAAAAACTGGACATGGCAGAAAAACAGCATCAGGTAGCAATGTTTAGAGCACGAAATCAACACGCTATAGGGAATTAACATAGCAAAACAAGGCATGGTAGTGTTCTACTAAATGCACATGACAAAAGTCTCTTACTGACCATAAGCCAAAAAGGACCAGAAGATATGATGGCAAGCATATAAACATAGCAAGTTTCGTTATCAGGTTTCAGACTTAGCAGAAAACAGAGCATGACAGAAATAATAATATGTAGGCCTCTTTGTGAGATTGATGCACTCACTACAGAGCAATGCACTACAAACCAAGCACACCTACAGCAAGATGGCATGTTTATGAAGCTAACCATGGCAAGAACACAAGCATAGCATGTAAGGATCAACTACAATAAGCTTGGCAAAATTGCATATCATGTTAAGAATCTGCCAGAAATATTTTATAGCAAAAGTAGGGCAAGATTGAGTCATGCTATGGCACTCCATAATTGCAAACAATTGCAGGAGTAGATCAATTACAACTATAGCTACAAAACATCCTTACAGAACATCTCCAAAATATGCATGGATCTCTCTGTAGCATCAAGTTTACATGGCAACAAAATAACAGCAGACAAGGACTTGGAGAAATCACTAAGTCCCTGAAATCGGAAATATTACGAAGCCTACTTTGCATGCTTGTGCTAGTCACCACAGAGATCACAAAAATACATGGACTACACCACTGGAAAGATGGCATGGCATACTTCAAAACACATGTAGAGCTCATGCCCAAAAGATGCACAGATTTATTGATACAAAAATGACAAATCTCCAATTTCTGATAAGAACCAGAGAATAACAGCAACTAGCCCTCTTCCAACAGAGATTTGGGCATCAAGATGACCTCTAATGAACATGGTTCAATTGAACAAAATGAAGAGCATCACGAGGCGAACAATTTGACATATTACACGCGCGAATCGGAGCTACGTGCACGGAGTTATGTCATCACGAACAAGTGCACATGCTGTAGATATTGGAGGACTTGGAGAAATTAGGGGGGCTCAGGGAAAAAGTCAACGTACGGGATCCGATTGGATCTGGCCGGGCTCGTGCTTGGGTGCTCGCCAGGGCGGCGGAGCAGCTCGCCGGTGGGAGGAGAGGAGAGGCCGGAGAGGGGATGTGGCCGGCGATGGAGGAGGCGCCGGCGGCGAGGGGCACGGCTCC